>NW_017307026.1:309348-313310 GCF_000935625.1 Nanorana parkeri | reverse complement strand
GCAGCCAGCACATATACACGATCGGCAGGCTATAGAGCCGCCGATCGAGTATATGTGAAACAGACGGCAACGGCTCTTTACATTGGACGGGTTTTTTCTGCTTTGATTCCTGTCCCCTAGTGTAGTATCCGTGCCCCCATACCTTTTTATGGCCAATAACGTGCATATAAGCCCTCTTAACCTCTTGCCGTCCGCCCGTAGTAAAAAAACGGACGGACGGCACTGCTGCATCTACGGGTTGCCCCTAGCGGGCACGCACGGGCAGGAAAGACCCAATCAATGCACACACCCGTTACCGGGTGTTTCACATATAGGCGATCAGCGGGTCTATAGCCCGCCGATCGCCTATATGTGCTCGTTCGCGGCACCCCCCCCTCACCTTGATTCCCGGGATCCGCTGCCCCATCTTGGATCCCGGGACCGGCTCCGAGGGCGTCAGGAGTAGGAGACGGGAGATCAGCTCCTTGCTCAGGGAGATCAGCTCCCGTGATGAGGAGGTGTGGCGTGTGGAGCATGGATGCGGGCGGGTCTGAGGTGGGGAGGAGGTGTGGCGCGCAGCGTGTGTGGAGCCGTGAACAGGGGCAACCAATCGGAAGCCGATTAATCGATGATTGAAATAGTTGACAACTTTTTCAATAATCGATTATAATCGATTATGTCGATTAGTTGTTGCAGCCCTACTGTTCGGCTCATCACTATTAATATAGATACTTGTATTTTAAGAGAGCTGAAATTGAGTTCTATGTCCAAGCCTGTCTGCAGAAATGCCAATGCATGTAGTACATGAGGTTCGGGAGGGTTGAAACTACTCCCGGTGGCAAGTTGAACAAAGTAATTCCATATTCTAGTATAGATCCGGATTGTTGCTGCTTGCCTTGCTTTTAGTATACTCTCTATTACCTTTTTCTGTACAACCTTGCTTAGCTAGTTTTGCCCTTTCAAGAACAGACCATTAGCCTCAACTGGGCAGGGCATGGATGGGCAATGCTGTCCTGATATAGCAGCAGTGGCGTCACAAGGGGGGTGTGGCCCGCACCCGGCTGCCACCATTGGAGGGGTGACACCAAAATGACTCAGTCATTTTGGTGTCACCCTCCTCTGAAAAGTCGGGCGCTCGGTCATGGACCGAACCCCCGACAGTATCAGGAGAGAGGAGGGGACACGGCGGCATACCTTATCCCGCCGGGTGACTGTCCCCTCCTCTCTCTGCCGGCGTCCATCACCAAGATGGCCGCCGGCAGGTATCAGCATACTGACGCGCGTGCGCGATGATGTCACGCGCATGCGCACTGACGTCTCGTCGGGGTGACACTCGGTTACCGCTCCGGGTGTCACCCTGCCTCGGGACGCCCCTGTATAGCAGGTCTGGGTACCAAAGAAGTGGGATCGGCTGCTGGATGGCAAGTTGCAAAAGGAGAGGAAACCATGGGCGCTTTGGTCAGAATGGTAGGATTGCCACAGCTTCTACCAATTCCTGCCACAGTCTCCTGGGAAATGTGGCTATTAGTGTAGATGGAGGAAAAGCATAGACCATGTGAAATGGCCAAGGTGAGGTCAAAGCATACAGAGCCATTATCTGAATACTGGGGAACTTCAACATTTATTTCTGCAATTTGCTGTTTTGGGGAGACGCAAAAAGGTCTATTTCTGGGCAACACAATCGGTGAACCAGCCAAGCAAACACTTCTGTCTTCAGGGCTCGTTCACACCATGTCTGGACCAGAACAATTTTGGTCTGTACCTGAAATGCATCCTAATGTATTCCTATGGAATTTCTGGGCTCTGTTCACACCAGTGCGGTCTGTTCCGGTGTGGAGAAAAAAATGCTGCATGCACTAATATGTATGGCCTGGAGTGCACCAAAATGCATGTAAACGTGTGGGAAAATGCATGCAAACGCACTGGACTGCACCTGAAAGCCCATTTTAAGATAAAAGTAAGGGCCAGTTCACAACAATTGTGGTGCGTTCCAGAGTGGGAGCTGCTGCAACGCACAGCAATCGCGGAGCGTCCAGCCACAGAAGACAGCCCCGCCCGACGGTCGCGGACTGCCGCTTGCTCCCTGCTGCCCACCACTCGCCAGGGTGCCACCAAGTACAGTTTGAATAATGTGCCCGGGTGAATCCCGTACGGGCAGCAACCCTAGGATCGCCACCTTTTCTTCAAGCGAAACCCGAACACACTCTAGGGACGTGCTGACTTGAGTCGTGAGAGAATGAGTCGTGGCTTATGCATATGTAAATAGCGCCACCCATTCATATGTAAATATCACAGCTGAGACTATTTTCAGTGGGGGGCCAGTAGCCCCTATCTTAATTTTGTTTGCCCCTGTCTGTCTGACATCTTGTGTCCAGGTTTCTGCTGCCATGAAACCCGGACACAGCAATCAAAATCCGGACTGTCCGTGTGAATCCTAGACCGGTGGCAACCCTAGGGATGAGGTATGCCGGGTTCCTTCCTCTCTCCTGACACTGACAGGCTCTCGGTCCATGACCGAGTGCCCGACTTTTTAGAGGGGGTGACACCAAAATGATTGTCAGTCATTTTAGTGTCGCCCCCCTTGTGACGCCACTGGTATAGGTCAACTTTAACAATATCGGATGGTGAAGTTTCAGGTTCGTACACTAGGTGGCAGTCACGTCCCGGTCCTCACTGTTACCATTTGGGCTCCTCAGTCAGCTCTCCGCATGCAGTAACGCCACACACCGGCTGGTGTCAGTGCACAGCGCTTACCAGCCCGGGGATGTCTATGTGCGGCTCTGTGGTCATGTGACGTGAGGCTGGGCCTGGCATGGCGGCCATAGCGATTGCAATGCGCTGAGCTCCGGTTAATTCAAAACCACCGGGCTTAATAGAGTGTTATCCGGCCGGCTCCATGGCGGAGAGAGGCTTCGAGATGTCAGCCCTCCCGAAGGAGGTGAGAATACACCTGGCGGAGCTGGAGCTCGAGCTGTCAGAAGGTGAGTGTGTGTGTTGCACTGACATCCCCGGCTGTGCCATGGAGGAGGCAGAGAGATGAGCTGCTGCTGATCACATTCAGTGATGTCACATCCAGCACATCACAGGGGACTGTGAACATTTCCTGAGCCCAGCAGATAAATGGTGGGCTGCCAGGGCTCAGGAAGGAAGCCAATGTATTGGGGGGCTGTCACCAGGTCCTATGACAAGCTCTGGATCAGCTGTCAATGGTGGGGGTGGACTCAATGCTGAGCACCTATAGAGGAAGCAGCATTGTTGTATCTGTGTTGTCTGGTCTCATACAATTGTAACTTATTTAATTTCCCAGTCATGACATGTGTGTGTTTGGGGAACACGCCATGATTTCTGCATGTTATGCCATTGTCTGCTGCTTCAGCTATGGAATGTGCTGGCATCTTATCAATAAGTGTTCATTAATAGAGGGTGGGTGAGCTTTCCATCTGCTGGGGGAACAAAGAGGGTCCCTTTGAATATTGAGTTTGTGTGTGCCAAGCAGGAGGCGTACCGTGCGCAACGGCCTCTAGGCTACTGGCATTGTTCTACATGGGCATTTGGAAAACCTAAAGCTACTGGGAAGCTGCATGGTGGGTTAATGGGGCGTGCTGGCACCGGTTGTTCCTTGGGGTATGTGAGACTGACAGTTGTCTGCACCTGATTGGCACAGTGGCTGGGTTTCTGCAGCTTGTGTGTATTGATGGATCTGGGATGGATGGATCCTGGGAGCCGGGTAGCCAATGCTCCGGGTAAAAAACAAAGCTCCCCTTGTAGTAGGGCTACTCCTGCACTGCAAGGGTTAACTGCTAGGAGAGTTTGTAAAGGACATTTATTTACCTGATCCCCGCTCCCCCAGTAGTCAGCCCTCTCCATCCCTCCTATGCTCCGGCTCGTGAACTTACCCCCAGCATCCTCCCAGCGCGATAGGCCCTGTATTAGTTGTGATGATGTCAGCGGGCCTCTGATCACTGGAGGCCGGGGGGGGGGGG
>NW_017307026.1:220449-308441 GCF_000935625.1 Nanorana parkeri | reverse complement strand
TTGAGAGGCTGCAGATGTCGGTCCTAGAGCCGGTGGGAGCGGGAATCAGGTAAGTAAAAGTGCTTTACATCAGTCCCCAAGACAATAACGAGCAGTTACCCTTGCATTACAGGGGTAACCCCTCTGCATGGGTAGATTACTATTTCACTGGGGATAGGTTTTAATTATGACAGCGGGCGCTTAACCTTAGAGGTTTTTTGTAGTTGTTGTTATCTGAGCTGACACCTAAGGAATATCCTGCTGGCTTCTACATTCCATTCAGTTGTCCACCCCTGATCTGGATGATCTGTAGTGCTTTATGGTCACCTTTGTTCTTTAGTTCTATGGTACTCGGGTAGGTGACAGGGTTTTATTTATCCAAATTCTTCTATTATTTGCAGTCAGCCAGATTCAGCCTCTGACATTCCCCATAGGTTTATGGTATACCCGTGTCATAGAGTAAATAATTGGATGTATGATGTGTCATGACGCCAGTATGAAATGGCTTGGGCTGGAATTGTCCTGTACAATAAAGCCACTTACAGCTAAAAGAAAATGAAATAATGGTTTCCTGGTGAATGCTTGTTGCAGTGGCCAGAACAATGGAGCGTCTGTCTCCTTTATCATAAAGAAAGGTGTTTATCCATAGCGACCATATATCGTCCACCTGCTATACACTCAGCGCGGGCTAGGCTGGTAGCGGCCCCTAGCGCGGGCTAGGCTGGTAGCGGCCCCTAGCGCGGGCTAGGCTGGTAGCGGCCCCTAGCGCGGGCTAGGCTGGTAGCGGCCCCTAGCGCGGGCTAGGCTGGTAGCGGCCCCTAGCGCGGGCTAGGCTGGTAGATAATGTTCTAATAATGATTATTAGTGTCATCCTTTGGGAAATCTTCGGTAAGGGGTTCTGTTCATAGGTCATCTGTTGGGTTTGGTCATTTTATGCTTTTAGGAACAATTCAGCAAGTTCAGCTGCTTTGATTTATTTTTTATAGGTAAAACGACTACTATTCTGTTAGTGTCTCTGAGTGTGAGTCCACCGGACATGTCTGCTGGTTTTCCTTTCCAGGGAATGCTACATTGGCCAGCTTGGCCTATTACTAGTCTGCTGGCACCCCAATTGTTACACCTCTGGGTGTCCTGGAGTCTGTGTTTTGGCAGCTTTTTTTTTGCCTTTTTTTTTTTCTCTTTTTTGTAACCTAAACTTTATTTATCTGTTACACGCTGTACTACATAATGTCCGTGAACTATTACAGAGACTTTCAGAATATAATAATTACAAGGGGAATGTAGCTTTCACAAACATTCACTGGTGGAGAATCAATAATTCCCATTTATAACACATGGACCTGGATGAAAGTCACCTTGTGAATGTCATGTTCTCGGCTTTAATAATAGACCCCGTTATGTCTCTACCTGCATCTCTCCCCCCATAATACCCATACACTCCCCACTACAGACCTCAGATTAACAGGGAGCCTCTTCCAAGCACTGTGGCCTATGATGTGCCGGGTTTCACTTGCATGCTCCCCAGTATTGATAGTCTCTTTTCCAGGGCTCCCAATGGAGAACCCATTTCATTGCAGGCTGGTAAGCACTTGGCAGAGGTGGCCCTCTAATCTGAGGTCTGAATTGCTGGGGTATGGACACAATGGGTGCAGATGAGAGGTGAGTTTGGTAAGGTGTATAGCAGTTGTTATCCTTGTGGGTGGGAACATAGGCAGATATAAAATACCCCATATAATCCAGTTAAACATTCATTAGACAGTACTTTATATATTATTAAATGAACCCCAATATGCAGTCGCACCAGCAGCATTAGGACTGGGGGAGAAATGGGCAGCACTGTAAGTCAAGCAGATTGCAGTGCTTTGTGCAGTATTGTGAATCTGACAAATGGAGTATGCTGACTGTAGGAGAGAGCAGAGCAATGAGCCCATCAGTGAGCTGCGGTTCAGTCACTATGCAATCACAGTAAGGACCATGTTATATTGCAGTGTAGAAAAGTTAATTGGGGGGCTTTGTGTAGTGCCTTGCCCTGTACAGAAATATAGATTTTTATTTTTGCTTTGCTGGTAAATCACCTTAAAAAAAATGTGTATTCGGCAATATATTGGGGTATATTCTAATTGGCTGCATTTCTCCCACGCAGGCTGTTAAATGATGTATATGTTTACTGTTTTACCTGCCAGAGGAATAGTGAATGTGTTTATTGAGTCTTCTGATTTATCTTACAGGTTCATGGTTCAGCCTTACTGCTTCCTGGCTGGTCTCCATGGGACAATGCTGCTGATTCTAAAGCCAGCCATGCACTTTGTTTTCTTCTTGCTCAACCCTGAATGAGCTGAATGAGAAAAAAATGTGCACGCTCCCCCCCCCCAATCTATGGTAAAATCTCCCCCACCGTGCTGTTTTATTCTGACAGTGGCAGGTATGTGGCTGTCGGAATACCTGAACAGTGACTCCGCTGATTGGCTGCAGTTACTGTTCAGCCAATGTTCTGGTCACTGTTCTGGCTCCCTTAAGAAAAGTTGATTGAAGAAGCAATGTTTATTGAATGGAGAGGTGCTAACGGGGCCACACACTGCTTGGATTTCTGCCAAACTAGCTGGACTTGGTGTACATTCGAGCATTGTATGGCCAGTGACACAGGAAGCAGTAAATGGAGAGGTCATCTGCCTGGATATCAAATGTGTGAATCACAGAAGTGTCTGAGCAGCATTGAAAATCCTTTGGCAGTTGAACCATTCCCCCGTATGTATGTGAACTGTGGCTTTAGCGGTTTGCCTCTATAGACTCTCATAGTTTGAGCCATATGTCGCCATTGTGGAGCTGTAGGAAATTGGTCTGGGGATTGGGCCTGAGCAGAAGTTGTACTTGGACACCCAGCAGGCCACATTGTAAGCTGTGTTGTCATGTGCAATCTCATCTATGTATGTTATTAGTAGTAAGTAAGTATTCGACTTCTTCGTATCATTGGCTGTAACAAAGTGCGCTGGAAAACGCTATCATTCTAAAAATACTTTAGACGTTGATGCGTCATGTGTTTGTCATTAAAGCTGGCCATACAGAGAGAGATTTTCATCAGCTACCGTTCTAAAATGTATATATGTCCAAGGAAAAATAACGTTATGTATGACACAGGCCTATGTTTTTAGGTAAGGTCCACTATGGAAAAAAAAAATTCACAAAAGAAAAAGATTGTGCGCTTGTTACCAGTAAACATTGCAGCCGCGTTCAGTGGATTACAGGTGCAATGGTCTGGCTCTTTCCGATTCTCCATCCTGTCCCGTCCATACCTCGGCACAGACATTCAGTAACATGGATGGGAGGAAGAAGGAATGGATTACAAGTGCTGTGCCGAGGTGGCTGATGGGATCCTGTTGAAGGATCTGTGAATGGATAACGTGACATAGACACATCAAATGAAGAACCCTACAATTCCGGTGAATGTGGAGGGCTTCCGATGTGACCGTGGCTCATGTTACACCCTTCATATGATTATAATATGAAGCATGGTCCAAAATATAAGCTTAGCCTTAGGGCTGGCTTGACACTGGTAGAGTTTTGGTATAAAATTCATACAAACACCTCATCAGAACATTCGATAATGCCGTCAGAGACTTGACAAATGTTTCAAATTTTGTTTCGTATTACCATTCAATTTTGGAATGAAAACCACATTCAGGGCTTGTTCACACCATGTCCATCGTGCTGCGTTTTTTCTGCCACCCGTTGTACATGTAACGTGTGCGCAGGGCACACAGATAACAATTGTCTTCTTTATACCCTGTTTACACCATATGTGTGCTGTGGTGTGCAGAAAAACGCAGCTCGATGGGCAGGATATGAACCAATGATCCAGCATTGTACGTACATGATAGGAAATTCGCACAGTGTGCGCCGCGGTATGCACCCTTGTGGCCAGCTTCCTTTTTGAAGCAAATGAACAGAGCTGGCAGCCAATGAGCAAATTGTTATCTTTGGGTATAATGACAGGGGCTGGTGGCGGCCATCAGAATACAATGCAACCAGCAGGGAATTGCTCGATCAATGCTCATAAGCGTTGATGGAGGAATCTGTAATATTTTCTTTTCGATCAAAAATGTAGCAGCGTATGTCCAGCTTTATTCTACCCCGAGCATGTACCCCTTGTATTGTGGAGGAGGGGCTGCAACATGGGTAGTTTATCTGGAATTCCCAGAGTTCAGCTTTAACTACAAATAGTTATGTGGTCAGTATAAGTACAGAGTTCCTATTGAAGTTTTATATGTACTTCCATCGGTAGTGCGGTACTTTTCCTGGATGGCAAGTGCTGCAGTAACAGAGGAGAAGTGAGAAGTCATTGTGCGTGCTGACAGTATGATTTACAGAGGCATATAATGAGGCCGGTCCCTTGGGTGTGCATTATATTGTAATAATCTGGATGGCGGGGGAACTGACGTGATGTGTCTAGGAAGACAAGGAGGAGTAAAGCAAATGTTATCAGTGGTGTTTTATTAGCACTGCTGGGTGTCTGGACTGGTCTGATATTCGCATATTCCGTTTAGGAGACACCAGCTTTCCTGTGTGTGAATCAGGACTCTAATCTCTGGGTGTTTTCCCATGCGTTCCTCTTGTTTGCCTGCTATTAACATGCATGATGATATGTTTCCATACCTCTTAAATAATCACACCTGGGGCACACACTCCGCCATTCCTCACCAGCAATGTTTACAGGAAATTATTTGTGTTTAATGGATAGAAAAAATAGAAGAACATAATTATTGCTTCATACTTCTAAATGCCTCACTACCCGTTTTTAATGGAGACACTCATTAAAACGACTGTTAGGATGTAATGCACAAGTGAAAGATTGATATTATACTGGCTGTTAGTTGATGGACTCGTGTCACACATAGGCGTTAACATGCGTTGTGTTAAGCCTGAATGTTCATTTTTATGGGCTGCCTATTACATCGGAACATGCCAAAAAAGTCACCTGTGT
Source organism: Nanorana parkeri (assembly GCF_000935625.1). NCBI lineage: Eukaryota > Metazoa > Chordata > Amphibia > Anura > Dicroglossidae > Nanorana > Nanorana parkeri. The sequence goes on along the minus strand of NW_017307026.1, from coordinate 303,484 downwards.
TTGCACAATGCATGGTAGTGTATGATCATGGTGTGCAGCAATGCAGGTGCTCTGGGTGGCCTTTAAAGGGTTTCTAAACCCTCCGGTTTTTTTGCATAGATCTATGGCTAGCAAGCAGTAGATCTATGCAAAAAGTTTTTTTTTAAACGCTTTAAAAGCGGTTTAAACGTACCCCTGTCTTCACAGGAGTCGGGTAGCCAGTGCTCCCTAAAAATGACTGATGGTGCCTAACTTTAAGGTTTCTTTCTAGATGCTGTCAATTAAACTGGCTCCTGAAAAAAAAAAAATTCTGCTACCTCCTTGATTCCCTATCAGTTTGCTGCCCCGGTCAGGGCTTTTCCCCATACTTCTCCTAAGCGTAACGGGAGGACACAAACTAGCGTCCTCCCGTCACCCAAAGCTGAGACGCCGGAGCGGATGCCGACAATTATGTCTGGATCCACCCAGCTGTGTGAGTGACAGCTGGCTCTGCCTACTTCTGCCTATCTCTGCCTACCTAGCACTTTCATGGTCCACTGTTGTCACCATCAGGGAACCCACACTGAGAATTGACATGCAGCCAATGTTGGAGTGCATGCATGTAGACAGGAAGTGGCAGCAAAGAGGCTTCTGTAGATCAGCAGCACTGAGACACAGGTGCCTACTTACCGATATCCGGGGCCCATGGCCTCCTCTGCTTGTTTACATTGTGCGTAAAAGTCCTGTTTCGGCTGGCTTTGCCTGTCTAGTAAAGCCCCATAGACTATCTATTAGTGAAGCACAGATACTGTTTATTTGCTATTGAGTACTGATATTTTGCTTTCAGTACTCCGCTGTTACCGAGCAGTGATACCGGTGTTTCCACTGGCATGGAGCCAGCTTTTTGGGCAATCAGGAAGCCGGCAGCGGGTATTGACATGCCGACCGGTTTCCTGGCCGATCAGGAAGTCGGGTGGCGAGTAATAGCCTGCCTCCCAGTTTCCTGATCAGCAGCTAGCTGGCTTGATGCTGATTGGCTGGAAAGCCGGCTTCCCAGCCAATTAGCATCGAGCTGGCTGTCTGGCTCCATGCTTCCCTAAGGCACTGCCAGTCAAGGAAGGAAATCTCGGTATCAGGGAAGGTATCGGAGCATTTGTGCCCTATACAATCCAGGGTCTGATACCAGCTGCGGAGGACGCACACACCACGCACACACCACGCACACACCACGCACACACCACGCACACACCACGCACACACCACGCACACACCACGCACACACCACGCACACACCACGCACACACCACGCACACACCACGCACACACCACGCACACACCACGCACACACCACGCACACACCACGCACACACCACGCACACACTACGCACACACCACGCACACGCACACCGCACACACCACGCACACGCACACCGCACACGCACACCGCACACGCCACACACGTACACACCACACACACACCACACACGCACACACTTATTATTTACCTCTAAAAGCCTCCTTTTTGTAGACATCAATATGCCCTGAGACTGCTGGGGGGCACCGCCATCTTGGATGTGATGTCAGCAGACTCAGCGCTGTCACTCCTATAGCAGGGGTAGCCAAACTTCAGCTCATCATGCCTCTGGGAGTCATGTCCGTGGCTGTCAGAGTCTTGCAATGCCTTATGGGGCTTATAGTTGCACAAATGCTTTAGGGCCAAAGTTTGGTTACACTTGTTCTATAGTGTTCCCCTTCACCCCTCTCCTGGCAGCTACATACTAGTTTAGAGTTTGGGGCACCTGCTGTAAAAGGGGAACCCTGATGTGAGAGGAGGGCTCTTGATTTGAAGGGGGTAGTTCGATGTGAAGAGGAAACCCATTTTTTGGGTGTTTTTGCGTGCGGTCCGCCTTAAAATTGATGACATTTTAGGCTGGAGTACTGCAAGATTTTGCATACTTTTAATGGATGCCGTGACTAAATAGGGGTTAAAAAAAAAAACTGCCTTATGGGACTTCCAGTTCCACAGCAGCTGGAGGGCCAGTTTGACATCCCCCACCCCCGGCTTACATTGTGGTCTGTTTGCTGCACTCTGACCACATGGGAAATGACATCTGTTGAAGTCGTTGCAGTAACCACTCGATTATTATGCATATATTTAGTTGGCAGTGCGGTTGAAGGTGTCAGTCGATTTGTGTCATGTGGTGACCGCTTTTCCACACGTATGTAGATATACTCTTCTTATATATAATCTCCGTGTGACAACCATTTTTCCTTAGTCCTTGGGATTGACGTATTTTCATGTATTTAGTATGAATAGACATCTGTTTCCTGTAACCGACGAGAACGAGGAAAACGCTGACAACGCAGTGTCTGGTCACCACACGGGTCTCATGAATATTAACCTCGTCCAATGGTCCCGTCAGTAAAAGGTAAAACAATCGGCATGTGAAGTGAAAGGCCGTACAAGCTGTTCAACCGTCAGGCAATCCAGAGGAGGAGGAAGGGAGTCATCCACTCTGACAGACAGATCATTCTCTATTTCTCCCAAGGCGTAGACATGTTTTAACTGGTCCTTCGTAGCTGGTTTATTAGCAGAGACGTGCAGGAGCTTTCATCTGCCCTAATCTTGTTGTAAGGTGTTCTCTCTTAATTCACTTAAAACCCCGGACGGCACAGTAGATGTACATTCAATGTTACTTCTCATTTTGTGACACATTGAAATATGGATTATTTTTGGCTTTTTATGAATTACATTGTTTTGAATTGAGTGGGTTTCCAAGAGACGGCAAATCTTCTATCAATTGAAAACTTCCTGCCAGAGTTGCTTCTTTCCATTCTTGGCCAGATCAAAAAGACAAGAAATGTTTTTTTTTTTAAGTAGTGATAGTGCTTTATGAGATTTTCCTTCTCACATAGCCCGGCCTCAATTCTGTCCCCCTGCTGTATCCTGAAGGCCGGCACTCCCTTTATGTAAACCTGTAATTATATCTCTAGGTGTCATGACTCTGCCTACTGACACATCTCTGGGATCTCTGAACACCTGCGCCACGCTTCAACAACGTATGGAGAAAGTCAAAGCTGTGATTGGAGGATATGATAAAGAAGTAATTTGAATGGTCCTGCCCTCTATGCTAACTCGAGTCAGCAGTAAAACATCACTTTTTTGTTGTCCCCCCCCCCCCTCCCATTGTACGTTTCCTGTGAATCGGCTGAAATTCTTACAGTGAGTGGACATACTGGCTCAATAAAAGTCAATTGCTTAAGGCCCCATTCACACTGAGCGATTTATTTACCGCGCGGTATCGCTCTCCAATGCATGGCAATGGGGCTCTGTCCGTCGCTGTCGCGGGTCGTGCATCGCTACAGCAGGACCCTTTTTGGAGCGGATTTTGCCACAATTCTAGTTTGCTCAATGCAACCATTTGCGCAATTCGCTCAGTGTGAATGGGGCCTTAAGGAGAACTATGGGGTTAGGGCTTTTCCCCATAGTTCTCCTAAGCTTAACGGGAGGACACAAACTAGCGTCCTCCCGTCACCCAAAGCTGAGACGCCGGAGCGGATGCCGACAATTATGCCGGGATCCGCCCAGCTGCGTGAGTGACAGCTGGCTCTGCCTATCTACAGGCAGAGCCAGCTGTACCCTCCCCCGTCTGTTCCGCCAGTCAGCGCTGGAGGATCGGACAGGGGAGGGGGAAACCAGTCCCTCCCCTGTCACGGCTCTCTGCCGACACACAGGATCGAGAAGTGAGCGAGCGCCGGTATGTGTTCATTGCTCAGATTATGAGGCTGAGTGAAAATCACTCAACTCATAGTCCTCATAGTTCTCCTTTTTAATGAGGTTTTGTGGAAGGAGCCATGCTGAAAATGTTTAGCTGCAATCACTGCTCATGTATTCTGACAGCAGCAGGTGCCACTGTCAGAATTCAGTAGCTACAGCCAGAGATTCATCCATCCATGTTGGAAATGGAGGCATCTGTTGTCCTAGTTTTCTTGTTCAGCCCATTGGTGTATGTTCAGCTTAAGGGATAAGAAGAACTATTGTCTTACTCCTCTTTCCTCCAAGCTTAAGCTGGCTATACACTGCTTAGGTTTTTGAAACACGTTTCGTACAACAAAACTTTCTTTCGACTTTTTATTCATTGATGGGGTCAAATCCATGATCAATTTCAACCATAGTGTTGAAAAAACTCAGAGCAGGATGGAAATTTTTTTTTTCAAATAAAAATGAAATTCTAGCAGTGAATGTGGTTTTCGTTCAGGAAACTCCATTTATTCCTAAATCGAATGTTAAAATCAAAGTTCCAATCGACATTCATCAAGTGTCTGGAATTATCGGGTGGTAAAGGAAGATCTTTCATGAACTTTCCTTCGGAAATCTACTAGTGTATGGCTAGCTTTACTCCCCACCATACGATCGGTCCTACAAAGCTGCTCCTCTTCACTGTTCAGTCTCTTTGATGTCTTTACATACAGTGTAGGACCAGCAGTCCTGTATTGTATATGAGGATGTGGAGGGCGTGTTCCAGGGGGAATAAGGTGCCAAGTTTCATGTGTTCTTGCCTCCTAGTTTTTCACTCAATTCCTGTCTGTTCTCAGTCTGCCTTACTCTGTTATCTCTGACACCCAAATCCTTCTACTACTACCACTGGACTTCTTGAATCTGATTGCAAGCTTGACCTTGCTGGGAAGCCTTGTTATTGACTACGCTCCTGCTCAATCTGTAGGCTTAGGCACTCCACTCTCGTTACCCCTGGTTTGGCTACTCACCTAGACAACTCCACCATCTTTAGCTCACCTCCTCTTGGTGAATGACTTCCTGTTTAGTTCTGACCTAAAACTCTCCAATCTTTTGCTGGAGGAGACCCTTTTTTCTGCTTTTTTGCTACCATCAAAATCCTGAGAAGAACGGTTCATACCTTGCACAGTGATGGATGGGTGCAGGGATCACAGATGAGGTAGGGGGGTGTATCTGTGATTTAGTTACGGTAACTTTGTGATTTTAGCCTAATTGCTGTGTTTTCCTGGGGTGGGTAGAGGGGTAGGGGGACCCTCTTCTACTAAAGTCTGGCAGTTCCTTTTTAAAAGTTGGAGATACAGTACAAATTTAGAAACTAATGCATGGCAATCCCCTTTTTAATATTTTATCAGTTATTTTAAAAGCATGTTTAAGTGGCTGAGTCATTAATAGTATATATATACAAAGCGGCCCATCTCTATTCTCCTGATACCATTTCCAGTGTCACTTCACATGGGTAACTTTTTCATGATGATTTAGCAAATCATTGAGACACATCCATTATGGTTTATCCTTGTTACTGGAAAGGCACATGCAGAGAACCGTGATGTCATTATTGTATCAGTTTGTAATAGAAGACGGGTGTTTTTATGACTACTAGCTGGAGGTAAGCTTAGTCATTAATTTCTAAGAATGATTTCCTTTCTTTTGTCAGTTGATCTTATGGCTGTACACACATACTACAGTGTATCCAGCTGCTGTTTTCATCATATTAAAGTAGAACTAAAACCAACATTTTTTTTAAAAATTGTTTTTTAAAGCTTTGAATATAGTAATAACTATATTCCCAGTATAACTCCCATCAGCATGTGTTTTTTTTCCCCATCCGAAATGGTGTCACCATTGGAAGATTTCCCATCTATTCTAGTTCTGATGACAACCCAATATTTGGGTTTCTCTTTTCAATTTCAGTGATTAACCTCTTGCCATCCGCCCGTTAAGAAAAAAACGGACGGACGGCTGACTCCTATCTGCGGGTTGCCGTCCTCAGACGGCATTTTTTTCCTGCTCGCTCGCGCCCCCTAGCAGGAAAGACCCGCTTGTTACTACAGCCGTTAACGGCTGTTTCACATACAACCGATCAGCGGCTCTATAGCCGCTGATCGGTTGTATGGCGTGAATTTCGGAGCCCCCCCCCGCGCGATCGCGGGTGCCGCCATCTCCCCCCTCCTGACCCCTCACCTTTAATCCCGGGATCCGCTGCCCCATCAGCGGCCCGGTACCGGCTCGGGAGGGCATCAGGAGGAGGAGGGAGGGAGATCAGCTCCTTGCTGTTCTCCCTCCGTAGTGTGAATGCAGAAGTGATGTGTATTACATCACTTCCGCATTCACCTGTCAGTCATCTGGCTCCTATGCCAGATAGAAGAAGCTGATGAAGCAAATCTGTGCTTCATCAGCTTCTTTTGGGGTCTCCAGGTGACATTAGGGGTCTAGAGACCCCTAATGTCTCCATAAAGAGGACCTGTCAGTGTACCTGTGCTATTATATAGGGGGATGGTATCCCCCTATATAATAGCAATAACAATAAGTGTAAAAAAAAAATCTATATAAATAAAAAAAGTTAAAAAAAATAAAAGTCACAAACAAAAAAAGTTTAAAAAAATAACAGGTCACAAATAAAAAAAAGTAAACCCCCCCCCCAATGTTTAAGTCCCCCCACCTTCGTTTACGCACATTTAAACGTAAATATGCGTCGCATGCGCCAGCACGCGAAAATGACAATTGCGCTACACATGTTACATATCGCCGCGAACGTCGCAGTGAGAGCAATCATTTTAGGGCCATCAATCACTGATAACACTAAACTGATGAGCGTTAAAAGCTTTTAATGCGTCGCCTATGGCCAATTTTGGGTAATTTAGTTTTTTTGAGGTTTCGCGCGCGTGCGCAATTTTAAGGCTTGACATGTTTAGTGTCTCTTTACCCGACTAGACCCCGTCTTTTATATTTTACCAAAAAATTGGGAAATTATAAATGTTTTAGAATTTAATATAGGGGAAACTGTTTTTTTTTAAAAAAAATCTGTAATTTTTCCTTCATATATAAAAAAATAAAAACCCCAGTGGTGAATAAATACCACCAAAAGAAAGCTCTATCTGTCCCCAAAAAAGGGTATAAAATTCATTTCAGTACAGCGCTGCATGACGGAATAAATGTCAGTCAAAGTACCGCAGCGCTGAATACTGAAAAATGGCCTGGATGGGAAGGGGGTTTAACACCGCGGATGTCAACTGGTTAAGGTCACCAGAACAAAAAGAGGGGGGAATTTTCCTAATCTGATCCCTCTCCACTCTATGCAAAACTAAAAAAAAAAAAAAGGTGTTGGCTTCAGTTGCAATTTAAGAGGCATACACACAGTATCCAAAAATATAAATTTAATGTAAATGAAGTTAATACCTTCCCGTCATAAAATATATACCGTATTTGCCGGCGTATAAGACGGGTTTTGAGACCTTAAAACATCCCCCCAAAATTGGGGGTCGTCTTATACGCCTGGTACATACGGAAGGATACGGTATACTGTGTATGTAGCTTCGGCCACATACAGTATACCGTGTTGAGCCAATCACGGCAGGCTTTGTATTAATGAATACAAAGCCTGTATTCATGAATACAAAGCCTGCCGTGATTGGCTCAGCGCTAAGCCAATCACGGCAAGATTTGTATTAATGAATACAAAGCCTGTATTCATTATTACAAAGCCTGCCGTGATTGACTCAGCGGAAGACGGAGGACACAGCGGGGATTGTGGACAAGGAAAGAGACTGTAATCCCGAGTGTGGCTTGGAGTTACCGATTATGGGACTGAAAATTAACCCCAAGCCACACTCGGGAAAACTGCCATGGATGTTAGTGGGTGCATTTAAACATTATTTTGGGCTATACTGTTCTTATACGACGAGTATAGCCCAAAACCTATATTTTAACACAGAAAGTAGGGAGTCGTCTTATACGCCGGCAAATACGATATGTAGTATTGCAGAAGTGGGCTTTCCTCCGTGGTGCATATACATGGCATGATCTCATGCTTGGAGTGCGCTCAATCATGGGCCCCCATGATTAAGCGCACGTTAGTTACGAGCTCCTGGTCTCTAACTAACGATCTGGAGCCAGGAGCATCGGCTTCTGATCATGTGATCACTGTGATAGCCAATCACTAGTTTTTGAACCCTCTACCGTTTCTTCTCTGTGAAGAGAACAAGTTAAGTTGTATCTTCTCCTCCTAGCTAGAGCTGAAGTCTGAAGAAAATAAAAAAAAAAACAAGGAAAAGTCTGTTAAAAATGAAAGATAAAATAGTTGGAACAGTGCTTATCTATTAATCAAATGAATGGGCCACCAATGCAATAAAAGGAACAACAATTTTGGACTTTTGCATTGTGGTGCACTGCAGTGCATGGCATGTGCATTATGGGCGCAATGTGGTGCCATTGAAAATGAATGGTGCCGGAAAGCGCTAATGTATATTCCCGCAACACATCACACTGGAGAAGTGTGAATGGACCCTTAAACTTAATGCTTACAGAGATTATCCAGCTTGCTGCAATCTCTGTGGATTTTCGAGCCCTGTATATATATATATATTGCTGTATTTGCTGGTCAACATGGGTTTGTCAACTTGCATTGACTGAAAAGAATCAAACCCTTGGCATATTTCCCAGGCATCCATCAGAACCACTGACGTATTTGAATGTTGGGAGAATTCCAGATTTTGGGGGAAAAAGGACAACTTTTTTTTTCCCCACTGTGCCCTTTTGAGGTTCCAGTTTAGGTTCTAAGGTTTTCTCTCCCATAGCTATGCTGTGCCAGTTTAAAGTGACACCAAACTCAGGAGTCAAATCTTACAATTGCATTCAAGTTCCTTAACTATTAACAAAATGTATCTTATTTCTTATTATCACTCGGTTGCGGATCCCCAAGTCATCTCTGAATTGGTGCTGACACTGTCCTTCCTTCTGGAGGGGGGCTACTTTTGTTCCTCATGGTCCCTGTGTGTGTTGTAAAGTAGCCACCACTTCAAGCTCACTCCCGTGATGGACTACAATCTCAATACCAATTGGCAAACTAAACATGAGATTGTAGTCCATCACAGGAGTGAGCTTGAAGTGGTGGCTACTTTACAACACACACAGGGACCATGGGGAACAAAAGTAGCCCCCCTCCAGAAGGAAGGACAGTGTCAGCACCAATTCAGAGATGACTTGGGGATCCGCAACCGAGTGATAATAAGAAATAAGATACATTTTGTTAATAGTTAAGGAACTTGAATGCAATTGTAAGATTTGACTCCTGAGTTTAGTGTCATTTTTTTTTTCCAAAACAGTTTGAGTTTCCAAGAAATACATATAAAATTCCAAAGCATATAAGAACAAGATGGAAAATTGGTTTAGTTTAGTGTCATTTTAATGCATTGTGCCCATTAGGAGCAGCTCTATCACGTTGTTTTACCCTATAACTTAAATTGTCACTGTTAAAGTCGTGTGTTCTAAAATGCCACCTGGTTTCAGCTTTAACTTCCCATATTTTGTATCTGTTCCATGTAGATATTGAGCTAGTCTTGATAACATTGTTTTGTTTTCTGAACTGGAACATTACTCATGAAAATGGCATTTGGCATAGAACTCTCTGTGCAGGGGGTCAGCACTACAAGTCCTGCTTCTGCTACATTTTCTGTTCTTCATGTACTTTTGTATGTCAGTCTCTAAATGCTCTTTTTGGGCCACAAAGCCTAATAAATTGTCATTGCCACTATGTATTCTTTATGTTGCTTGTGAAATTGTCACCTATTCACTGCCAGTTATCTTCATCAAATCATCCTAACGACTGAGCTGTATTTCTCCAGCTTTAGATTATTATTTTTATCACAATGTGTGTGTGGTTTTCTAGTTACTGGGGGTCAAATTGACAATCAAACTGATGAAATAAAAAACGAATCGCACGAGCAGAAAAAAATGCCGTCTGGCGACGGCAACCTGCCAATGCAACAGTGCCGTCCGTCCGTTTTTCTACTACGGGCGGATGGCAAGAGGTTAAGGATAGAAAATTTTAAAGATTGGACCTGGGGACCAGTGGGCAGTCTATGGGTTAGGAACAATTGTAAGATATATACACACAAGCAAAGATTGTTAGAGCTTGAGGGCTTGTTCACACCAAGCGCGTTCCAGGAGCAGAGCAGTTACAGACCGGATCAAAACTGCGTCCAATGTATTCCAATGGTATTTTGGGCTCTAGTTCACACCGCAGCATTCAGTCCCAGAGCATGTAAAAAAACTGTAGCAAGCCCTATTTTACCCGCTCTGGAACGCATGCAAACGCCCTCGGGCGCACTGAAAGCCCTTTTAAAAAAAACAAAAAAAAACTACTCTCAGATTTAGGCATCTAATTTGTATTAAGATTGTAGTCCATCACTGGAGTGAGTTTGGAGCGGTGGCTACTTTACAACACACACAGGGACCATGGGGAACAAAAGTAGCCCCCCTCCAGAAGGAAGGACAGTGTCAGCACCAATTCAGAGATGATTTGAGGATCTACAGCTGAGTGATACACAAATAAGATACATTTTTGTTAATAAAGTACTTGAATGTATTCTTAAGGTATAAGTTCTGAGTTTAGAGTCACTTTAACATATCCATATGTGTTTTCATGTAGGCTTGAGATCCTCTTAGTGCACGGGTGGACAAATAATATGACATTTTGGAGCCAGTCTGTCCAATGCACGAGCCAGCAGGATTTTCTTTATTTGGAGCCATCTCCATTGACAACAACTAAAGAGAACCTCAAAAGTTAGGCGTCATCTGTGATGTTTAAGGAACATTGGCTACCTGGCTCCTGAGATTTGTCCAGCCCTGTTTTGGCATACAACTTAGGGCCCGTCCATGCGATTAACACACCATACTGCGCAACACACCTACTGTGTGTTAACAGTGCGGAAGGTGTGTTGTGTTGCCATTCATTTGAATGCCACCCCAAAAGCACCTTCCTCCCACAATGCGCTCGATCATGCCACATCGTGCAGTACTGTAATAGTGTGCGTTGCGTTGTGATTAAAAAAAATAGTAGCACATGTAATACGGAACTGTGCAATGAATGCATCGTTTCAGTGTGAACGGGCCTTTATATCTCTCAGTTGTGGCAGAATCACAATTATCATCATTCCTCAGCACCAGATGTGAATGCTGGCCATTGTTTTTTTTTTTAGAAGAAGCTGGATGGGGGTTAGACGATGAGCATTTTGTTTGGTCCCTGGGGAATACTACCAAGCTGAATGTTGCATGTCAATTATCATGAGCATATAGTGTTTGCTGAGCGTCTAGTGGAATCCTTTGATGTCATTAGGACAACCCCTTGAGGCTCCCAAGCTCTGAACTAGCTTTCCTATGGCAGTGTAATAAGTGATGTGACTGTGTCACTGCCGCCTGTAATTCTGTGCTTGTTTAATGCTTTGTAAACCATTTTTTTTAGCTGTGTAAGTGCTTGTGAAGTGTTTGATACATGTATCCGCTGGAATCTGGCACATATGGGACTGGTTTTTGGTCCAGAGCTTTATGAGCATTTCATAAAAGTGCACAGGTTCCCTGAGGTTTAGGTTGATGTTTGAAGTTGTACCTTCAGTTGATATATATGACAGGCTTGCCTTTAATCAACATTAGATACTGAGCATCCGCAGTGACAACACTTGATTCTGTTTCCTAGGAGTGACATTACAGCAGGGCTAGCAAGGTGTGGTGGCCTCTGAACAGGGATGGTGCATTTCATATTTATTGGTCCATAAAAAGAAGCTTGGTGGTTCCATTTGTCTTCATACATGGCCCACTATCTTGTCTAATGTATAGGCTCACAGTTTTGGAAATGATGTGGTACATTCCGGCGTCACTTGTGATAATCTGTCAGAGAAATTAGACCTGGAAGTGCTCAGCATTTGGGATGATCTCGGGTTCTTTTCTCCATAGAGAGGCAATCCTTACGCAGCACATATGTCAGTACTGTTTCCAGACTGGGGTCAATACGTCACAACAGGCCCATCAATGCAGTAACCTTGGTGACCACGGGGCTAGACTCTTATCTTCTATTTGTGCTGACCTTCTACATGCAGCCTTATTAATGGACTTCACTTCTCATGTCATCTGGAAGATTTAATTGAAGTAGTAAAAACACAATGCAGCAAAATTAGCAATTTGTCATGTTTCCGATTTCACCTGAATACTCTGTGTCGAGCTCAGAGAGTTGGAGAGTCACGGAATCCAGAAAAATGTGATTCATTTCCTTGAAGTGTGCATGTATATATTTTAACAAAAAAGGCTTAATAAGTGAATCAGATTGCTCATCGATATTCACTAAAAGGATTTTCTGCATGCTGGACAAGTCTGCATGAATATATGTAATCGCATTTTAAAAACCTGATTCGCCTGATCAGCAAATCAAATTGTTAATCCATTTTCACTCAAAAATACTAAAACTGTATATTACAAAAAACTAGCACAGCGTATGTATCTGAATCTGTCAGCCTTGTGTAATTCTGCACATTGTAGCGTTCATATTGTTAGGAGGAGGAGCAATGCTGTACACAGACTCTACTGCATTGTCCATCTAACGCTGAGGTCATTCTGAGGAAGCAAGCACGGTGATATCAGTAACCTGCTGCTCCTTTTTTTGTTTGTTTGTTCATTCATGGGCTGGGACATGTCTCGACTACATTGTAATCTGCTAGAAGGTCTTTAGGAATGCCGGATCTGGTTGTGGTATCTGGCAGGGGTGCCTGGATCATGGCTCAGGCTGGACAGAATCACAAAGATTTGAACAGCCGTAATTGTATACATATATACATTTTATTTGTGGGTTTAATTATTTGTCTGGTGTTCAACATTGAAGTACAGTTCACGTCCAAGTGTTTTATAATGGGATTAGGGCTGCAACAACTAATCGAAATAATCGATTACAATCGATTATGGAAAAAGTTGTCAACTTTTTCAATAATCGATTAATCGGCTTCCGATTGGTTGGCCCTGTTCACGGCTCCACACACGCTGCACACCACACCTCCTCCCCACCTCACGCTCGTCGCTGCCAGGCCCGACCACATCCACACCGCCTCACGCTCAGTGCTCGCCCAAATCCACGATCGGCACAGGTGCGCGGGGAGAAGAAGTAAGGAGGAGCAGGCGTGAGGGAATGACAGCCGCCGCCAATAGGCCCGATCTCAGAAACAAGTTGCTGGAAGACTGCTCAGGTAAGCCTGCACTTTCCCACACATGGTGCTCTATAATGTATTGCTGGGATTTGTATTCCTCTATACCTGATGGTACATTGTGATGTATATTAGATCAGCTATAGAGGAATACAAATCCCAGCAATACATTGTACACTGTATGTATAATGTATTGCTGGGATTTGTTGTATTCCTTTGTAGCTGGTGGTATTCTGCATTGCGCTGTATGGAGGACTACAAATCAAGGAATAATATATTATACAGCGCAATGCGGAATACCACCAGCTATAGACGAGTACAACAAATCCCAGCAATAATACATTATACAGCGCAATGCAGAATACCACTAGCTATAGAGGACTACAACACCCAGCAATAGTACATTATACAGCACAATGCAGAATACTACCAGCTATAATGTACTATTGCTGGAATTTGTTGTACTCCTCTATAACTGGTGGTATTCTGCATTGTGCTGTATAATGTACTATTGCTGGGTTTTGTAGTCCTTAATAGGCGGTGCCATTCTACATTAATTGCTGTATAATTTTACACTTTTCATTTCACTATATTGCACACCACACTTTTTTTTTTCTTTACTTCCACCGCTCCAAGCTTGCTCCTGTGATGGACTACAATCTCAATACAAACTAGTAGTCCATCACTGGAGCCATTTTTTAAAATGTATTTAATTTTTTTAACCGATTAATCGAACTTAATAATCGTCCAACTAATCGATTTTGAAAATAATCGTTAGCTGCAGCTCTAAATGGGATATATTCTTTTAACCTGTTTGTTTTGATGTCTCCAGTAGGTGCATCTACCGTAATGAAAGCAGAGATGTAGAAGGGTCCTAATATTTGTCTAGGCCACAGGATAGGGGGGCTTCTCTGCTCAAGAGAGAGCACAGGACCAAAACTGTAGCCTTTGTCTGTTTGTGTGGGTCTACCATTTAATGTTAAAGAAGAACGCAGGGCAAAACGTTTCTTAACCCTTACAGTGGGACTACCCCTACTGCACTGCAAGGGTTAACGGCTTGTTTTTGTCTAGGTGCTAAAAGAAAAAAAGTTGTACTGATCCTTGGAGTCAACGCTTAGAAACGTCCCTGGAGCTTCTCTCCCCTTCCTCTGTAGCAGTCAAAGGTCCTGTAAATCGTCATGTTCTATACACCGTGTATAGGCGGGAGGATGCTGAGGATGATTCCGAAGCTGCAGCATAGGAGGGGACAGGCTTTAGAGACCGGCGAAGCAGGAAGCTGGCTCAGCGGTTTGGGTGAGTATAACTGATTTTTTTTTCTTTTTTTCTAGCACCTAGACAAAAGGAGCACTTAGCCCTTGCAGTGTAGGCGTAGCTCCATTGCAAGGGTTAGGAAAAAAGTTTTGCCTGGAGTTCTTTATTAAACGTTAGCATCAGTCCACTATGGAAGTTGGCCTCTTATATTAAAGAGCCAAGAAACATACGTTTATTGACAATAAAAAAGGCTCCAGCTTTAAAGGTACCTGTTGAAATAAAACTACTAAGCACTGGCTACTGAAGTTGCCTAGAGCTGTTAGAGCTGACTAAACAGTATAGTATTGGAGATCACAAATGCCAGTAAGCAGCCCAACCAGCAAAAGTTTTTTGTTTTTGTTTTGTTTTTTTCTTTTTGCCTGACACTCACAAACATTGTGCGAGTCCAAGTTGCAATGTGTCAACCCCCTGCTGCCTATAGCCTAGGGCATCTGTAGTGTAATAACAAATCCTTTATTCTGCCATACATCTAGTGTTATTGGTTGGAAAGTACATGACCTTCTTTTTGGCAGATTCTGCTCTTCTTGGCCCCATAGACTTCAACAGAAACACACATAAAATGCGCATTTGCTGTTTTTTTTTTTTGCATATTTCACACATGTTTAAAGCGTTTGGCCATTCACATTAATGTGACACAATCTGCTCGCAAAAACCTGCGACTGTATGTATGCACCAAAACATGCTACATAAAACGTGCGTTTCTACGTGCGAAGAAGCTGTTGCTCGGGTGTGAATGCGGGATTAAAGCCACCTGACAAGTAAAAAATATATATATATTTTTAAATGGAGCAAAATGTTTTTCTTTTAACCTCTTGTAACCCCTTATTGTTCCCCTATCAGCCCTAATTACCTCCCTTCTCACCTTAGCTTTTCTTTTCCTGCGTTTTTGTCATCTTTTATCTAACCATTAATATTCAAACTTTTTTGCCTTTTTGTTTTTCATTTGTTTTGTTCGTTAATATTTTAGTTTTGCATTAGAGAAAAAGCACAAAATTGAAGAAAAAAAAAAGGCTTTGTACCAGAAGTTATCAAATGTGATTTTTCATGTTCATTTCACATCATGCAGGTTTTCTTTTACTAAAAGTGCATCCTTTGTGAAAGCTGTGTTTATTGTCAGAGGTTTGGTTAAATGTCACTGTTGTCTTTGCTTTCATCTCTCAGGCAGCAGGAATGTCTCTAGAGATTTTCAGTGGATTGCCCAGTGACAACAGAAATGCCTGCGGCAGTTACACACATATTGACACTGAAAGTTTGTGGAATTCAAGCCTGAACTACACACGGGAATGTCAGTTTGCAGTAGGATTGGGCGCATGAGCTTTGGAGGCTCCTGACATGTTGACGTGTGAGCACTTCCTGGCAGTCATGTTTCTGGAGATTACAATAGTTACTGGAAACCAAGGATTATGCAGAAGTAACTTTATGAAAACCACCCCTCAGAAATGTATCCTATGTTTCACTTCTTTATGATCAGCAAAGATTTTTTTTAAATTATAAGTCAAGAGTTTTGGTGGATTCCATCCACAGACTTTGTGACTTCTTATATGAGGGAATTTTTATGTCCTTGACACCTTGAAGGCTATTATCTAGCTGTTTGAGGTTGTTCACACTATCCCGCAGCATTTTCCTGTAAGGCCCTAGTGTGTGCCGTGTATTCAGCACATCACGCTGTTTACATTTTTGGGTGTGAACAGGCCACATAGAAAAAAGTTGTTTTATGTGTGCCCTAGTAGTGACCTATGTTGTTTTTGTGCAGAAAACCGCAGCTCACTACTAGGAATGATCCTGGGCCTGGTGCGAACCCCGATCACCTGAGTTTGTCCAATCCCTCCTAAAACTGTGACTGCCGCTACCCCGTCCTGGCTCAATCAGTCCCAGGATGGCTTATTTCCTGTCTGCAGCTATATGGCATAAAGAGGCGGGGAATGCCCCTGTCCTAATTGCTGCCACTGATTGGGCCTGGTGGAGGGGATGTCAGTCACGGTTTTAAGTAGACTTAGGCTAGGTTCACACCTAGGCAATTAGGCTTGTGAGCTTTTTTTCATGCAGTTGTCATGCGTTTTCGTTTGCACGACTGTGCTTTGAAAAAATAGCTCCAGCACAATTTTACACGACAGGTGATTTCTACCGCGTGACAAACCGCAAAGGTGGGAACAGCATCCATTGACTTCAATGGAAATCTGTGTTTTGCGCGATATCGCGCCACTCATTTCGTGCGATAAATCGCCTAGGTGTGAACCTAACCTTAGGAGAACTGGGTTCACACCAAGCCCACACTGATCTCTAGTCACTGCACATAGTGTGACTGAGCCCTTATTCAAACCAGTAATCAGTGTCAAGATTAGTCTGCTGGACCGGAATTGGGTTTGGCTATTTCCAAACTATAAGTGGATATTATATTGGGGGGAATTTATCAAAACTGGAGCAGACAAAATCTGGAGCAGTTGCACATGGCAACCAATCAGCATCTCTCTTCAGTTTGCTCATGTATGATTTGAAAATGAGAAAGAGAAGATGATTGATTGCAGTGCAAATCTGCTCCAGATTTGATATATTCCCGCCATTGTGTTTTCAGTGAACATATATTTTGAGTTCTAATCTTTCATTTGTGGTTCACATTTTTAGATGCTTGCTGTACAATATTCCTCTTATTGGATGACATTTACAGGTTTGTAGACCCCTCCATCAGTCCCTGGTGACCTCCCCGCTTTGCAACTGCAGAGATAAAAAGCATCATCAGCAACACAGAGAGTGGGTTGTTATAAGGCAAAAGACCCATCTGGTAGACTTGCATTTAGGAACAGTAAGGTGACCCATAGACAGAGGAGGGCATTTTCTTCTTATTGATACAGTGTGTAAAGAGGAGAAGATTGGGGGTGGCAGTGTCCCAGCATCCGTTTTTTCAGAGGGGAGTAGGAGAATGGAACAAGTTTTACTGTCATTGATCCCTTTCATAGTGGAAGGCAGGCTGGCATGTGCCTCATCCCATAGACTGGAGATTGACACCTCATCTGGCTGAAAGTGGTTGGGTTGGGTCACTGTCACTTCATGTTCTTGAGCTGTTTACAGCACAACAAACAGAACTACAAAGCATGAAGCCAAGTTTGTAACTTGAGCACATATGACTGCTCCCATTTAGATAGATAATTACAAATGTATATGTGGATACAAGGTTTTTTTTAAATGTAACTCTTCTGTTACATATGCTTTTGTTCAAAGAGCCTACGTTATAGGAGAACTAATGATCAGTAACTACTTCATTGCCAGCAAACGTTTAGACAAGAAACACTTTAGTGAGGAGTATGTTATGTACAATACTGCTTAGAGCAATGGTTAGGAGTAGGTCATGCACAGCCCAGTATACAGAGTCCAGTGGTCTGAAGTATGTAAAACATGGTGTATATAGCAAAGTGGTCAAGGGTGTGTAAGGCACAGAGTGCAGGGGTGTGTAAGGCACAGAGTGCAGGGGTGTGTAAGGCACAGAGTGCAGGGGTGTGTAAGGCACAGAGTGCAGGGTTCAAAGGGCCTTGGCTCACAGAGTTCAGTCATTGGTGCTTAAAGGAGAACTATGAGGTGAGTGCTTTTCACTCACCTCATAGTTCTAGCCGACCTGTGACAATGAGACTGTCACAGGTCGGCTCACTAGATCATGAGGTGAGCGAACACATACCGGCGTTCGCTCACCACTTGATCCTGTCACAGCCCTCTGCAGTGACAGGGAAGGGGCTGGATTCCCCCCTCCGATCCTCCAGCGCTGCCTGGCGGATCGGGCGAGGGAGGGGGCAGGTACAGCTGGCTCTGCCTCTAGATAGGCAGAGCCAGCTGTCACTCACGCAGCTGGGCGGATCCAGACATAATTGTCGGGATCCGCTTCAGCTGCGTCGTCTTAGTATACCGCGAGCAGTAGCTTGCGGTATACTGTGGCGTCTCAGTATAGCTCGCAGTATACTGAGCTTAGGGTGACGGGAGGACGCTAGTTTGTGTCCTCCCGTTACACTAAGGAGAACTATGGGGAAAAGCCTTAACCCCGTAGTTCTCCTTTTAAAGCACAGTCTGTCGGCGAGATGCAATAGGGTGCAATGCAGAATGAATGGCATTGCAAGGCACAAATGCATATAGCATGTTTTGCAGTAATGCAGTAGTGTGACTAGCCCCTAATGTTGCAGTAACCCACAGCACAATTGGACATCGGCCTTCCTAAGTACAGCAACATGGATCAACTGATGACTGATTTGTTGTAGCTTGTTAGGCATTTCCTTGTTTTTGGCACTGTGGAGATCTAAGCCCTTGTAAGAGGTAAGGATGATCAGCCTAATACGTCCTTCTTGCGCTATAAAAGAAGTATTAGCTTAACTCAAATGCAGTCCCTATAGAGGCTGCTGATTGCTCAGGGTCATAGTATCCTGCCAATGCTCTCCTCATACCCCATGAGCTGCTTCTGTATGTCTATGTATGTACACAGGCTAAATGGCGAATACCTGTGACTTTTCAGTGACCAGTAAACATGTGTCGTTTTGGGTGAACTTGAAAGATCTCTTCTTGCAATTAACACTTTCCTGGTACATGTGACACATTTGCATATGCCAGGTGTGTTGAGTCAGCTTGTGTAAAATGACTGCGGAGAAAGATAAACAGTGAGAATTGCGAGGCTGTCACAGTGTTATTGTTACAACTAAATGATCCATTATTATTCTCATTTACACTTTGCTAAAACAAATGTTCCCTTTTTTTCTTTCGTCATATTAACCAGAGCATGGTTGACTGATTTTGGTTCCAGCGCGGTTCATTTAGTGATTTTAAAATACGCAGCTTGTTTTCACCTTATCTTTTATTAGCTAAAAAGCTCATTGGACAGAGATGATGAAACTATTTTATTGTCTATTAAAGAAGAACTCCAGGATTTTTGTTTATTAACCCTTGCAATTTAGCTACCCTGTCACTTGAAGGGTTAAGTGCTCGTTTTTGTCTAGGTAACAAACAAGTTATACACACCCGAAGCTCAGAGCTGGCTTCTTTGTCGATCAGTCCTTCATGTACCTCTCCCCCTCCACTGCAGCGGTCTAAAATCCCATAAATCATCACATTCTATACACGGTGTATAGACGTGAGGACGCTGAGGAAGACTCTGATGCTGCAGCGGTGGAGGGGACAGGCTTGAGGGAGCGATGTGGCCGGCTCGGAGCTCCAGGTGACTATGTTTTTGTCGCTAGACGCAAATTAGTTCTTAACCCTTTGCAGTGCGGGGGTAGCCCCACTGCAGGGGTTAATAACGTTTTCCTGGAGATTTTCGTTAAGGAGGGTGGAGGTACAGAGGTGACACAGAAAGCTGAATTGCAGAACTAGGAAGTTAAAATTACTTAATCAGGAACTACATGTTTTACCTAAATAAGTGAGATTGGGGCTCATTCTGGTGCGATGCATTACAGCATGTGTGTGTTAATGTGCAGTATTTCGTATGTCAACATATGTCACGAGAAGAAGGCCTATTCATTTATTATTTTTAAGGACGTGCCCTTTTTTAACGCAGCACAACCACAATGCATAGATGTGGGCCATCACGGTGCGCTGAAATGGAAGCGTGTTGCAGTGTGCTGCCTAGGTATGTTTGGTGTCATTTAAAATAAACCTGTTTCTTGCGTTACTGTGCGTTGCGTTCACACATATTTTGCTGTGTGTTACTGCAACACAATAGTCTGAATATTGGACCCTACTTGCATAGAATTACAAACCTTTTCCCAGGTAAAACAGTAATCATATTTGTATTTTATCTGAGAATTGAGCAGTTTCTTTTGAGGTTTGCTACACCAGACACAAACACTTTCATTGAAATCTATTCCTCAATTACCACAAAGGTTTTAAGGCCCTTTTTCTTACTTGGCGATGGAGCCAATTGCATAAGTCTCACAAATTTGTCCAGGGGTAGTTGTTGGCAGGTAATCGCAGAATGTGCAATTAAATGCAAACAACTGCATTTGGTGGCAAGCATCACTGTATTGTACAGCACCTTCCCATCTGCAGCAGATTGTGTGAGTCTCGCGGTAGAATTTGTGAGACCCATGCAATCGGCCTCATTCGCAATTGTGAATGGGGCTTAAATCCACTCTGTGTGCACTAAGTGCCTTTGCAAACTCCGATATTGTACCTTGTAAAAATAGCAACATCATCATCCTTGTACATAGCCTATGCAGAGAGCAGAGCTGTGGGAGGGACCTAACAGGCCCCACCCATTACAGGCTGCCTGCAGAAAATCGCAGGAGTGGCAGATACAAGACCAGTCACCCTGCACAAGGAGAGAGAGCAGCAGTGACCGGTCTTTATATCAGGAAGCTCCTGCACAGAAGTATAGTTGGGTTATTGATAAAGGCTGGAGAACCGCAAGTAGGAATACACATGATTCTTGTATTTAAACAAATTTGCTTATACCAGAGTTCAGCTTAGTCTTTTCCCAGAGCTGATGCCCTCCAAGCCTCCTTACTAAAATAGTTGATCTATATTGAAAAATAATGTATGTCAAGATGATTCATGGCAATAATATTTTTATAACATTTTAGATGACTTGAAAAGCTGAATATCTGCCAAAGCAAAGTGAATCGTCATTTTTATTTTATCTATTGCTTTCTCTCTCGGGAGAAAACGGTAATATATATTTTGCCTCTGTGCATTACTGACATTTGACTTTGTGTTCATTTGATTTTGTGCACCGCATAGCCTCTTGCATATTCAGTAGTATTGATCAGCAGGCAGCATCTTCAAAATGTACTGCTCCTTAATCAATATTTTATCCTAAATGGGTATGAAGTGTCTGCGTCTGCAGCAGGCAGCACAAGTCATGATATTTCTAAATTAAGTTATTTTTAGAATTGCCTTTCTGCCAGCTTCTTAAAAAGATGCATTCCTGTAAGTATTAGCCCGTAAATTAATAATAAAGAGGATTAGATTGAATATTTCCACAGGCCTAATTCTCTCTGATATGGGCAGCCGAAGAAATTCTGCATTACAGCAGAAACTAGTGGGATAGAAATTCCTTTTATTTATTATCATTAAAAGAGCCGGTTGACCCAAAATGTACATTTCAGCTTTGATAAATGGAGGGTTTAACAGCTTGAAGTATAACACTAGCAACATTTTTGGATAGCAAAGGGGATAGTTTCCTATGCCAATTTTTTTTTTTTCTGTCTAATTTGAAATATTTCCTTTCATGTCCTGTCTTAAAGACACAACAGGATATGAGAGAATCCAGAATGAGGGGGAATCCCTTCCCAGACCGTTATCTCTGGAAGAGGTGTTTACATTGAAAGATTTCCTCATCTGTAAACGTTTAGATTTCGTATCACTTTCTCTCCTAGTAATTATTGGTCCCCTGATGCACTCTGTAGTCCAGTCTGCCGGCCCCTGCATCAGTACTGTGCCTTGTAGGGACTTATGGACTGGGAGGACGAACCATTGAAATGGTTGGGAAATGGGAATCCAACATTCTCACAAGTGTTCAATTCTGAAGATTCTTCATTACAGTGGAGATCAGTGGTGCAAGCAGTGGGAGAAATATGTATCATCTTTGCTAGGATTCTTCATTTTACATTTTTATTATAGTGATGGAGTCTATGTAAGATTTAAGATTCCCCTTGGCCCCATCTAAATAAAAAACAAAGCTCTAATTCGAAATCTACATCTGTTTTTGAATTGCGTATGTCGGCATGTCCAAGTGAAGATGAAATTATTCTCTATGTGCAAGAGCTGCAAAATATACATACTGGCTGGATGAATTGTAGACTGTGTGTATGTGTCACCTAGGTTTCTCACCTACACACGGTGAGGGGCTCCAGGTTTTATGACCAATACAGAGAAAACTATTTTTTCCCCCCAGAATCTTCTGGGTCCTGGAGCCTAGAGGCTTTGCAGAGTTCTGGGTTGCCTCCATTCTTAGTTCCACATGTTAACTGTGATCAGACCTCATTATTAGTCTTGGCTTTCCAAAGGCCTTAATATAAGCAAGCTGACTGATACTCAGGTCTCTATCTTTACCTTTTTTTGTGCTGTGAGAGTCTGCTGCTGTGTGAAAAGGCTGAGTGCCAACAGAAAGCTAAAAAGTAACATGTGCTGCCTATATATTTGCTGTAGAAAATCCCCCCTGCATTGAATTTGTTTGTTTGCTGCCTTGATGAATAATAGTGCAGGACGAACCTGCTTGGACCATTCTTGGTTGGCCCTGTCTCACACATGGTTTACAGATGCCACTACTAATTGAGCATATCGCCCTTGCAATAGTTCAAGAAGAAGTTTGAGAAGCTTATTGCAGATCTCTTACTGCCATCTAGCACATTCTATTTAAATCTTCCATCCTACATCTTAATGCATTTTATATTTCTGCATGATGAATAGACATTCATTACACCCACATACAGCTCAGGCTGGAAGCAACATGTTGGTGTAATTAGATAAAGATTTCCACTTGGTTTATTGCTATTGAGGAGCTTACGCATATTTTTGTCATTGATTTATTAGTTTGATCCGGGCTATAGCATAATTGTAAGGGTTTTTTTTTTTTTAGTTGTTATACACGTTTTGTAGTAGACAACACCTGCAAAGGACAAATCTGTGGTCTATTAGTTGTTAAAGAGGCTCTATGATACGGCATGAGTAGGAAATCCTGCAAGTGCAGGCAATAAGTTCAGGTATATCGACTTTGATATTGTTTATCCTGTGGAGGATGATGGAGTACACAGGATAGAACGGACTATCTGTAGCCTAAACATTTCACCCTGTAGTCCAAAGACATTATGGGTTGCACTTTAACTTAGATTTCTATTGGAATGCTTTCCAGGGCTATATAATGTGAGAGCTATCCACTCAAGGTATATCCAAATCAGGTAGTCCCTGGGGGCTCATTTTCCATCAGAAAAGTTGCCATGATTTGTGATCACAATCAAAATTCATGAACATGGAACAGTTCATGGTTTGCAGTTCTGTTTGATTCCAGATTTGTAATGCACTGGGAAAAAAATCCCTGCATGCTGTATTTTTTTTATTTGCAGCTTGGTATTCAAGGCATTTCACAAGTATTTATCTATCCCTGTTTGGGGAAGATCCTCTCTTCCTCTTTTGGTGGCCACCTAACACTGGATGTTCCAAAAAACCCAAAAAGAAACTTTGTGGCACTACTTGATAAAAGTGGAATCAGCCAGACCTAAAGTAGATCTAAACCCTGACTGTAAGACATTTAGTTTTCTGATGCACTGTGTTGATATGAAAAATTGCTGCATTTTGTCTTATTTTTCTTAACCCTGCTACCACATATGAGTACCTGTTTT
The DNA here is from genome assembly GCF_000935625.1 of Nanorana parkeri. Lineage (NCBI taxonomy): Eukaryota > Metazoa > Chordata > Amphibia > Anura > Dicroglossidae > Nanorana > Nanorana parkeri. The sequence continues at coordinate 279,932 of NW_017307026.1, read as the reverse complement.
TTTGCTGGGAGCATACTCAGTCATGTCCCCACCTTAACCCCCCCCCCAAGCACTGTGACCACACTGACAGCTCACTGTCGCATAACGACAATCGGTAGCTGGTAGGATGGACTCCTGATCACTGTGACAGGCAATCAGAAATGTGTGTATCTTGCAGCACTCCTTACCGGAATAAATTCCAAATGGGTGCTAGCAGTGGCCACGGGGGCATCGTGAGAAGATCTGAAGTAATGAAGGATGTTACCAGCACACCAAGCTGTAATATTCAGCAATTGTCCATTTTAATGACAACCAATGTCATTCAATAATTGACGGACAATTGCTGAACGTTACAGCTTGGTGTGCTGGTGACATCCTTCATTGCGTCAGGCAATCACAGTGAACACATGATTAGGCCCATGCTATATTTTTTTTGTGTGCCTTGGATCTCTTGCTGCCTTCCTCAGCCCCTACCTGTCTAAATAGGATGCACATCATTGCTTAGGACCAGTTTCCTAGTTGTGACAGTGGAGTGTATGGGGCTAATTAGGACACAATTGTCACCCTATAACGTAAAATGCACAAAAAAGACCCTTCATGACATGATCAACAGGTATTTTAATGAAAGTTGTAGATTTAAAGTGACCCTGTCACTTGAAAGAAACCTGCTTGCAAAAAGAGTATTATATGTGGCCTTTCCTAAACACAGTAAGTCTGAACTTCAAGAACTGTGGCCTATGGCAAAATCTGTGGCATCCAACCCTTTTCTTTTCCCCCTTTTCCTTCTCCCCCTTTTCCTTTTTTCCCCCTTTTCCTTTTTTCCCCCTTTCCCTTTTCCCCCTCACTTTCCTTTTTTTGCCACTTTCCTTTTTTTGCCACTTTCCTTTTTCCCCTCCCCCCCTTTTCCCTTATTTTCCCCTTTTCTACGGTTGCATCTGACTCTCCCATACGTATGTTGTATGCTGAAGGTTCTTCAGCCATAAAGTATCTTGAAGATGGGGAAGTTCAGACTTGCTGCCAATTGGAGAGGCAATTATTAATAGATGTCTTTTGCAAGGAGGTTAGTTTGTTTGTTTTTTTGTCAATTTTGTTTTTGTTTTGAATTGACATAATCGTGTTAAAACCTATGAGAAGTTGGTGATTGGGTTTATATCTACTTTTATCAGCCTTTCTGGTTGTATACAGAAAACATATGTGGTAGTGAAAGGGAAGCTGTGAGGGTAGAAATATGGGAGCTGCTATTGCTTACTGCTGCCTTCAGGCTTGTCAATTTGACCCCAACTTCATTGCACTGCAAGTCACTGACCTGGAAGAACCATGAAGGATGAGAGCTCGGGCTTTTCAGATTTTACTGAATGTAGTATCTAGCTAGCTGTGTCTAGATGTCTGTCTGGGGACATTACTGTGTTTGCTCACCAGTGTCACACATTCTGTCTTTCTGTGCAGGTCGTGTGTTGCCTCCAGCCTGCTTATTGAACAATGAAGGGTATCACATCACTATCTACGTCCTTACCCTCTTGTAAACTACCTAAACCATTTTTGTTGTTGGCTGGTTTGATGCAGTCTGTTCCTAATAATCATTAGTTAAAAGCAAACGCCATTTTTTTTCTTGCGTTTGGGTGTAGGTACATTTCACTACATATTACAGGTGGAATTATTTGTTTTATTATTATGTTACCATAACGGCCATAACATCTACCATGCTCTCCTAAATGCAGTTCTGTCAAAGTTTGGTGCATATGCGTCTACTCCAGTGTTGGTTGGATTTCCAAAGCTGTACTGTAATAGAATAATCTTCCTGGATGTCAGGTAGAATGAATCGATTTAAAGCTATTGTGTGGACAAGCGATCAATGCCTGCACTTCTTTTCGAATATCAACTTTATTATCTTAATGAAAGTTATCGGTCAGTTGAGAACTGATCATTGTAATGGCTGTGAATAGGAGTATCATTTTCCAGTCAGTCAATAAATTCTAAAGATAAGATTGTTTCAGACAGGAGACAGGAATGGTTTATACAAAGAAGGTCAAGAAACAAGTTCTAAGCAGTGAGCGCTCTTTACGCCATAGATCTCATGATGTTAATTTGTTGTAAAAGGTATTGCGGGATAGTGCTTCAAACTTTTACAAATGGAAAACCAATGACCCTTGGTGCTGCTGTACAAATCCCAGGAGCCAATTGGCTAATGGATACCTGTAGATTTTAGATGGAGTTTGAATGTGAATGATTGTCGACTACCACCATCTGTATGTAGTGGGAGCAATTGTAACGAAAGGATGTTTCCCGAAGAAACAGCGCATGCTTTGAAATATAAAAGTAAAACAAAAAACAAGGGTTAGGAAAAACTTCAGACACAGCGAGACACAACCATTTTATTGGCTCACTTTGCTTATTGTTGCTTCAACCACTTGTTCTAATCTGTTTTTATATGGAATAGAGTCCACACACACAACATGGTGAAAAACCTATAACATTTATTATAATAAAAACCTATGTAGCTGCACACCATCTTTTCTATCACTTGCCCCTCCCTTTTAGATTGTAAGCTCCCATGAACAGGGCCCTCCAACTATCTTGTCTTGAATTGTAGTATAACAATACTGTCTCCTTTTATATTGTAATGCTCTGCATGAACTATTGGTGCGATGTAACTCCTGTATAAAAATAATAATATCCCCTGTGCCAAGTGCTTTATATTCTGTATTTCCAAAGCTGTACTACGCTCAAGAAATTGCTGGAGATCTCAAGCTGCTTAAAACGGGCGCACCCCTGCATACGTTTAGCTAAGTCTTAACCATTTTATGTGATTCCTGGCTTGGAGTTGTGGATAGCAGGAAAGCACATTGAGGCTAGGTTCACACCTAGGCGATTGAGCTGTTGAGCTGTTTTCGCGTGTTTGTTGTGCGTTTTCGTTTGCGTAACTGCTCTTTGAAAACCGAGCAGTTTTCAATGCATAGAGATGCCTATACGGTAGGACCCAAACCAGACGACAACCGTCCGGAAATAACTTTTGCACCTTTTTGTGCGACAGGCGATTTCATCCGCTCAAAAAACTGCAAAGGTGTGAACAGCCTCCATTAACTTCAATGTGAATTTGTGTTTTGCGCGATATCGTGCAACTCAATCCGCTCCATAAATCACCTAGGTGTGAACCTAGCCTCAGAGGGATTCATGATGCCTCTCTTGTTCTCCACCCTGGTCCTGAAACATACCCTCTATGGTGTCGCTATGTATAAGCAGGGCCTGTGGATAGATGAATGTTGTACAGCATAGACATCATTTCTGATCCCTCGAACATTCTACTAACCTTGTTGTCGTCATCAGATGTGCATGACCATACATAATGGTATACGTACTGGCACAGAACATGCTTACGTACAGACGTTACCTATGGACGTGTACTGGTCATCTTACAACCTAATTTTTGAAGTAGCATTTTAGACAAAGTAAAGTAACAGAATTGTACAGCTCGTTTCTCTGGAAAACTATCTTTGTTATTTTTTCTGTGATTGGCTATAAACGGCTTCCAGTCAGCTATGCGTTAATAGTAGTTAAACAGTGGCACTGATAGTAACTGCTTGTATTAGGTTTACCATGAAACGTTCATATCACACGTATGCTGCGTGTTCTTCTCCACTGAAAGCGTGTGCTTCTAACTGCCGGAAAACATCTTAAATTATACCTGTGGCATGTTTGCATGATTTGCCCTCATTCTTTCATTTCTTAACTTCAGCCTGGGGCTTTTGTCTAAGTCCATTGCATCAAGGACATGGGGAGGCTGGCAGCTGGTCTTGTTTTTACTCTTCTCCTCTCTGTTTAGTTGTCCGTTGTTTAGCCTTTATTGCTACAGCATACCATACTTCTCTCTTATACATTTCTCTTTTTTTTTTACATCTGTCTGGTAATGTTCAGTGGGATTTCTGGACAGGATGTCACTTGTGTTGAAAATTATCCCTTCCTTAAGCCCTCGTTCACACCTGAACGTTTTGTAGCGCGTTCTACGCTCGACGAACGCTCTACAAAATGCTCAAAAATATAAATCCCATTGTATTCCATGGTCTCGTTCCCACCTTGGCGTATTTCCGCCCGTCCCTAACGCGCTACAAAACGGCCCACGCCTGAAAAGGTACAGGTACTACTTTGGGCCGTTTTGTTACGCGTTTCCATTGGGATACAGCCAAGTCGCCTTCGGAAACGCGCAACTTTTTACCGGGAATCGCGGTAAAAAAACGCGCGACAGACGCGCATATGCAATACGCCTAGGTGTGAACGAGACCTTACAGTTTTTAGAAGATATTAATGTTATTATGTTTCCCATGCATGGATTCTAACCCTTTAAAAAAAAAAAAATCAAAATGCCGTGAATATATTTGTTTACCACAGGCATTTATATAGTAATTATTATGATTTACTCAGCGCTTTACATACTGTACGTTCACATCAGTCCATGCCCTCAGGGACTGCATTGCAATTGACGGTCTCTGACACACACACACACACACACACACACACCAATTTAGACAGGAGCTAATTAACGTACCAGCTTGTCTTTGGAGTGTGGGAGGACAGCAGAATACCCAGAGGAAACCCACACAAGCACAGGGAAAACATGTAAACTCCATGCAGATAGTGTGCTGGTTGCGATTCCAACCAAGTTCTAACCACTAAGCCACTGTAGTGCCCCAATAGAACATTTTAGCCATGCCATTTCACCCAATTTAATTCAAGCTTGGTACAAAATGGGACACTTTGAAAAGATTGCCCTTAGTCTTCTTAATGTAAGGTGATGCACTTTTTATTGTAATATCAGGGCTCATAGATGGCCACTTTAGAATAGTCCAATGTTTTGTTCTTAGCAATTCTTGGGTGCCTTTAGCTGTGTGTTTTAGGTAATTATCCTGTTGGATGACTTATGACCTGCAACTGAGACAGAGCTTTCTGACACTTGGCAGAATGTTTTACTCCAGGATTCTTTGATGGTCTTGATTTTATTGTGCCCTGCACAGATTTAAGGCGTCCCATGCTAGATGCAGCAAAGCAACCCCTTAAACATAATGGCACATCCTTCATGTTTGACACTAGGTACAGTGCTGGTTCTTTAGTTTGAAAGCTTAATTTTTTTTGTCTGTAAAACTATAGCTGATGTGACTTGCCAAAAAGCTCCAATTTTGTCTCATCTTCTTGAAGCATTGTGGCTTGTCCATATGCATTTTATCAAATCCCAGTCTGGATTTTTTGTTTTTCTTTCAGAAGTTGAGTCCTCCTGGGTCTTCTTCCTTTGAGGCCACTCTCGCTGAAAAAGTGACATATGGTATGATCAGCAACTGATGTACCTTGACCTTGGAGTTCAACTTGCATCTCTTTTGGAATTGTTCTTTGGCTCTTTATCTGCCATTCACACTATCAATCTGTTCAATCTGGGTTTGATTTTCCTTCTGTGGCCATGTCTCGGGAGGTTGCCTACGCTCCTATGGACCTTATATTAAATATTTGTAACTAGTTACAGGAACATCGATCTGCTTGGACTGGTCTTATAGCCTTAATGTGACACTAAACGCAGGAGTTAAATATTAAAAAATACATTAAAATACCTTAACTATTAACAAAAATGTATGTTATTCTTGTATCACTCGGCTGTAGATCCTCAAATCATCTCGCAATTGGTGCTGACACTGTGCTTCCTTCTGGAGGGTGGTTCCCCATGGTCCCTGTGTGTGTTGTAAAGTAGTCGCCACTCTAAGCTCACTCTCGTGATAGACAACAATCTTATGTTTAGTTAGCTAATTTGTATTGAGATTGCAGTCCATCATGGGAGCGAGCTTGGAGTGGTGGCTACTTTACAACACACACAGGGACCATGGGGAACAAACGTAACCCTCCAGAAGGAAGGACAGTGTCAGCACCAATTCTGCAGCCAAGTGGATACACAAGCTACATTTTTCTTAATATCAAAGATACTTGAATGTGTTTTAAGATTAAACTCCTGAGTTTTAGAGTCATGTTTACCTTTGCAGTGCTAAACTCTCCTTTGCTTTCTCTGGTCCATGTTGAGTGTGGGGCACACAATGATACCAAACAGCAGTGACTCTTTTCTCAATTTTATAAAGGCTAAATGACTGATTCTGAGGACATGTGTGATACGAATTACAGAAAATAATTAGCTTGAAATATCACTTTTATCCAATTATTTATAAACATTTCAGGGGTACGAACGAATGTGTCCAGGCCATTTTAGAATAGTTTTGTAGAAAAAGCAATAATTTATCTCCGTTTACACTTTTTAGCTTAAAGGAGAACTATGGTGTCAGTGCTTTTCCCCATAGTTCTCCCGAGGGTCACGGAGGACACAAACTAGAGTCCTCCGCTGACCCAAAGCTCAGTATACCTCGAGCTACAGCTCGCGGTATACTGAGACCGCCGCAGCCAGGACGGATCCCGACATTACTGTCTGGATCCACCCAGCTGCGTGATTGACAGCGGGCTCTGCCTATCTAGAGGCAGAGCCAGCTGTACCCGCCCCTTCCCCCGTCCGTTTCTCTGGTCAGTGCTGGAGGATCGGACAGGGGAGGGGTGAATCCCTGCAGAGAGCCGTGAGTGACAGTCACGGCTCTCTGCAAGGACAGGATCAAGAAGTGAGCGAGCGACAGTATGTGTTCGCTGTGTTCGCTCACTTCCCAATCTATTGAGCCGACATGTTACAGTTTACTTGTCACACTTTGGCTCGAACTTTGAGGCTAAGTGATTTTCACTCACCTCATAGTTCTCCTTTTAACTATGACATACTAATGGCATGCAGATATAGATGAGACAATTGCCTTTAATGCCATCACTTTTCACGAGGGATGTGCATTGTTTTAATAACCTGTAAGAGTACCAACAAATTTGTCCATGTCTGTTGCATGCCAGAAGATGTCCCATATCTATGTCTTGTTTTTCAGTAATACATTTAAAATGCTACTCTTCAATGTTTCACTTACTGGTTAGCAAAAAGAGTGAGGGCCCATTCACACCATTTCATCTCCAGACCAGATTGTTTCCGGACCCAAAATGCATCCTAATGTATCCCTATGCTATTTCTGGCCTCTGTTCACCCAAACGCAGTTCGTTTCAGACCAGACAAGAAAAATTCTGCATGTCTCATTTTGTCTGGTCTGGAATGCACTGGAAGGCATGCAAACGCACAGGAATACACCTGAACCCCAATTTTAAGCTTAAAAACAAAAGCAGCTCCGGAACGCAGTAAAATCGCAGTAAAAACACAGCAAAATGCAATGCACTGCATTCCAGATCTGGTCTGGGAAATGGTGTGAAGCTGCCCTGAGGCGTTGGATTTGAGGCTTACAGAACATCTTTGGTTGCTCCCCACTGCTATACTGTTTTGTGTTGTTACTTTCACCCCATGCAGTAACAATAAAGGTGCAGGACAGCAGAATCCCAGTCTATCCTGGTATAGTGTGGCTTTTCAGATAATGTTTATGTTGGCATGGATTAGTGGAAACTCAATTATCCAGATACTGAGTTAGAGGAACAACTTTGTAATGGCCGTTTCCAGTGTATTTTTACCCAATTCCTATACTTTAGAAGTCACAAGAAGTATTAAGGAATTTGTATTCTCAGGGGATTCAGTCAAAGCTTATTTTATTCTCAGATAATATTAGACTTCCGATTCCAAGCCACTTTTTTTCCTCCATTTTATCGGGAACTCTGGATTTGAAACTGCTTTCTTTGTAATCTGTATTATTTACCACGAGAATACTAAAAGTTTAGATTTTTAATAAAGTTGGACTGTAGCTAGTTTGAATGTTTTACTGAAATGCTAATATTTGCCAAGTAATATATTCACTGGGTTTTTTTTTGGCCCAAAGAGGTCCAGTGTGCTGCATTCACCAATGTCCCCACCTCTGTCATCTAGCAACTTTGAAGTGAAGTAGTCGCTCACTTCTCTGGCTTACAGAGCGCATCCCATGAAAACATGTGCTCTTGCGTTCTTGGTCACTTGATCTCCTGTGTCACTGGGATTCCCTTGCACTTCAGAGTCAAGAAGCCTTGACACATCATGTCGTTGCTGATCAGTTCATTGTGAGAGCTCCTGCTTTTAACTTTTTTTTTTTTTTTTTTCACTGCACTTGTGCCATCAGTAGGAGGGGTTTCTTTAAGGAGATAGCAATTGTGTGGGATTCCTACATGGCTGCTGCATCTGTGCAGTTTGGAGCAAGTGGTGATAACACAGTCCGAGAGAGGGGACGCTTGCATAATATACTACTAAGCAATTCACAAACCTTTCTTTAGTAAGGCCTTGCATGCTTGTAACATAGGATACCAGGGCTGCTCCAGTCTATTACAGAAGACACCAAGGACTCACTTGTCTTGTACATCATTGGTGGTGAAAACTTACCAGGCCAAATTGTGACAGTATATATTATTGTTGCATGTATTATACTTTGCAATTTTAACAAGTTTTTATTTTGATCTACATTCCTATTTGAAAACGTGTTGAACACCCCATTCTAAAAACCAAAGGGCATTAATAGGAAGGCTTTCCAAAAAATGTTGGACTAACAAAAGAGCATTTTTGAGGTCCATTACAGATTTTTGACCAGAAGACTAGGCTGGCTATCTGCATTTCCATTTATCTTAAAGGTGTTCATTAGGATTGAAAGCATGGCTCTGTGCAGGTCACTGTAATTTCTCTACCTCAGAAGCAAATGATGTCTATATAGCAGGGCTGGACAAATCCCAGGAGCCTGGTAACCAATGCTCCTCAAAAATAATAGCTGGTGTACTTCTGAGATAGTTGTTGTCAATGGAGCTAGCTCCCTTGGACAGAACGTCCGTCCGTTCTCTGCTCTGTGTAAACACTGAGATGGGAAGGCACTCGCAGCCTTCCCCTCTCAGCTGTCATAGGAGAGCCAGCACAGTGCTGTGCTAAAGCTCCTGTATTGGAGGTGACAGGTTCAATAAAAAGAACCTGTCGCCTCCAAATGCTTTCACACAGGGACTTGTTAGCTCCTGTATGATAGCAATAAAATTAAGTGGAAAAAAAAGTGGCAAAAAGTAATAAAATAAATAAAAATTTAAATCATTACAATTAAAACAATAAAAATGTGATAAAGTGATAATAAAATAAAACAGTTAAAGATAAGTTAAACATTAAAAAAGTTATAAAAAGAAATGCTCTCAGGCATCCCTCTTTCCCGTCATAGAATTTTGTAAAGTATGCTGACACCCACATTTTTTCATATTTTACGTGTGCAGCCTGTCCATTTTAAGTCTGTTTTCAAATAATTTACATTGAAATAAAGTAGTGACCTATGCACTTATTCTGTCAAAACCAACCTCCAAAATGAGGATCCTCTGCTGTAGTTGTCAATGTTTTGGTAATTGGGTACAGCACAGATTCTGATCTAGTCATATGCATTAAAAAGAAGGAAGTACAATTGGGTTGTAATTTGTACTCAGAATTCCCACACACTTTTTGGCTGACCTCAATTTACATAAGCCTGCTTTTGTTGTATACATGTACACATAGGCTGATGATTGTGTGACCTGATCTGTCAGTGTATGAGATGGCTTCCGTTCATGCCAAGGTGCAGTGCTACCATTTGCTCCATAGCTGTCCCTATTCACGCAGGGGAATAGCCAGTGAATTGTACAGGTCATCACAATAGACTTTCCTCCAAAGTTTAGTTGCTCCCAGTTCCTCAATTGAGCTTTGTGCTTTCTATGTGTGATTGAAACAAAGGGACTTTGTGTGCCCGATCCGTAAGACATCTCAATCATTGTTTTACATTAAAGTTCGTTAATAATTCAGTAGCAGCTGATGGTGCGCAGAACGGGTGTCATGTTATTGCTGTCAGATTTTAGCCTGTTTTGTTCTGCTACCTAATATATGTAATTACAGGCTCTGGATCCCCCTGGTAGGGGCTCATTTATATTCAGCAACACACGCGTATCAGCCTTTCCAGCATTCGCTTTGTTGGAGGCAGTGTTAGGCTTACATGCAATGCTATTTTGTCAAGGATTGCAATTTTTTTTTTTTAAACATGATAATTAGCAGCATTTATGTGTAATTATTGAACTTTTTAGCATTCTATGTTCGAATGTAGTGACTTTTGCTGAGAATGTACTGCATTATTGTGGCTGCTGTTTATGATTGAGGAACATTTCATTAAAGGGTTTCTAAACCCTCCGTTTTTTTTGCCTATATCTACTGCTAGCAAGCAGAAGATATAGGCAAAACGTTTTAAAAAATAAAATAAACCGCTTTGACAGCGGTTTAAACTTACCCCGTTTTCGTGTCGCTCTCCCGCCCGAGAATCCGAAACTGCTCGGGCGGCCTCAAAGGATCTTGGGGCGGGCGCATGCGCAGTTCGAATTTTCGGCCGGGAGACGAGCAGAGACGCAAGGTAAGTCTATGGACGCTTGCACCCGCATGCAGACACCGCAGGATCGGAAGTGCCAGCAAGAACAGTGGAGCCGGCTCTGGATCGGAGAGCCGTCGCACCACTGGAGGGACAGATGAAAACATCATGAAAGAAGATCGGATTAAGAGACATCATTTAAGGTAAGTGCTAACATTAACATTTTGGGGAGGGAAAAAATAATTGACTTTAATGTCACTTTAAGTTCATTTCTATCTGGAGAACCATTTCACAATAACTTGTCTAGCAGGGCTTACAGAGGAACTCTGGACTAATGTAAAACAGAACATCATTTTAAGTCACTCTGCTATCGCCCAATAAGGTGTACTGAGCAATTCCTTGCAAAACATTAGAGAGTACTTATTTTGGTGGTCTGTCTCTCCTACCTTATGTACGTTCAAGCGCATGAGCCTCTGTCAGACTCTTTAGCATTTACACACTTCTGGTAGTGTCAGATGCCATTGTATACACCTGTATTTGCTTATACCTATGTATAGGGTACGAACGTATTCCCAGAATGCTTACTTTCTGCATCTGTATGCTATATGCGCGTATCGGCTTATTCTCGCATATAGCCGCGCACGGCTATTCTGAGGGCAGCTGCACGCGACACCTGGGCATCCCAGGCACAGAGAAGATCCTGAATTCATATGGTATGCTCCTTAATGTGTGTGTGTGTGTGGCCTTATTTTTTGTTTGCCAACCTACTTTCATTTAAAATGTAGGTTTTACTATCCAGTATCGTTAGAAGAATGAACCTGGATCTGCTTTATAAAATATAGGTGTTGCTAAATAGTTAATGTAAGGGGTTGTCAAGATTCTCAATTGCACAAAGCGGGTAGATAAAGAGGCTGCGTCAGCAGGTTTATGTGCATTTGTTAGGGTGTGTGTGTGATGTGCATATCCACTTATTTGTTAATAGCTGTGTTTTATATGATCATGTAAAACATTCTTAATCTATAGGATTGTAGTGATTTTAATAACATGTTTCCATCAACATTAACTATAACTTAAATAAAGAAACTGAACTTTAAATGCTGTGCTCAAAAAAGCCAAGCAGGGGGCAAAGGACTGGTCACCAGTGTTGGCCGCAATCTCCTTGTAGCTGATCTTACCCCATTACTGATTTAACATGCCTTGTTCTGCACTCCGTACAGAAGTGGCCATCTTTTAGAGGCAGGACTTTGCTTCCTCATGTCCGAGCCTCCAGCAAGGAGAACAATGAGAAGCACAGTGGTGATATCGCCAAACCTTTCTCCAAATTTCCTGAGACTAGCAGATCTCATGCTGCAGATATTTAGCTGTAAGAATGTAGGCACAGGACTGTCATACAAGGAAGTGCATTGCTTATTTTCAGGAGGAATTTAAGACGCAATGCAATTTTAGATGGTACAGCTTGAGGTCACTTATTTGTAGATATTACCTATAACATAGTAGAATTCATTTTTTCAGTTTGTCTGCCTGAAGCATTCACAGAAGCACCCATGCATGCATTTGTGGGCTCCATTTACTTTAATGCAAGGCCCATCTGTGAAGCTTTCACACTACAGACAGGCTTCCATTGAGGTGAGTCGAGGCTGCACATGCATGGGTAAAGCTGTGAATATTTTGGGAACAGGCAATGCTTTCCTGAAAATCACATCGGTCACAATTGTATCTCATTCAGAGATATGTCCTTCTTTTGTACCCAAATCCCTTTATCCCTCTCTTTGTTTTTATGGCACTGACCTTTAACCTTTTTGCTGATGTAACTACTATGTCAATGTCAGTGCTGACTGTTTCTCTTTTTTTTTTTTACTGCAGGTGGCTTAAGAAGTAATTGGGGCCACCTGATAACTTGTACATGCTCAGAAACAATTTTTTTAACCTTCTACTCCTCGTTCTGTAGGCATATTTGGTGTCTGTTTGTAATTTTCTTATACATTAGTGTGACCATGTTTATAAATATAATTTAACTATAGCAAAAATTATGCGTTTTTGGTAGAGTTGGGGGTTGAAATGTACCAAAGTGTACCAAACAAATCCAGACTCGCAGACGTGTATTGCTTGTAGACTGTTTTTACAACAGGGCTGCATGTGTCTCTGGCTTAATGGAGGTTTATGACATCTATCCCTCATTAACAGGCTTGCACATAACCTAGCTAAGATTTTTTTTTATTCCATTGAAGCTGATCTGCTTTTTGGCAATGTTTGTCTTGAGCTGGTTGTTTTAGTGGTGGCGCTATATGAAATGTGTCACCTCTCCACCATAGTCAAACCATTTAAAGCGCTAATAAAGTCAAATTTATTTTAAACTATTTCAAATGCTGTATAAATCGCTTACATTGGATGTTGCTCCTTAATGTTTAAGGTTCCTACAGAATTAGCTGGCCCCTGATATCCTGTTTTATGGTGGCTCCTTTTACTTTCAGGGTCCTATGGAGCCACCCTTGTGTGTACTAGTAAGCGGTTTGTCTCTACAAACACATGTAGGCAAGCCACTCCCCCTTATCCTGCCTCTCTTGTCCCTCCTCCAAACACAGCCAAGCCACTCCCCCTTATCTCTCCTCCATGTTTGTAGATTGGAGACTGCTGGTCCCTTGTGATCTTGTACTGGATAGGATGTTCAGCAAAGCCGCGCTAAGAGTGTTGGAGCTGTTCGGAAACATGACTGTAAATGCTTTGGCAAAAATTTAAGGAGATATTTGCAGAGCTATGTATATTCATTTGATCTCAAACATTATTGAAAAAACAATGTGTAAGAGTTTAATACTATTTTAAGTTGGACCTTTTCAACCTTACTTTTGAAGTTCAGAAAAATTAGGGTGGCACAGTGTTTAGTATAGTATGACTTTCCCCACAGTTTGGGATTGTCAGACCTCACTAATGTCACACATCCATTTGCTGATGTCCCCTGTGAAGAATGACTCCAGGAGTACTTAGTTCTAAGTATTTCTGGGTTCAGAACTGTCAATCCCCATCTGCTCTGGCCAGGGAAGAAGCTAATTGAACACAGCCTGCACGCAATGGGCTTCAGCAGAGTATAGGGGTGACATTAGGGGTCTAATAGACCCCTGATGTTTTGTTAAACAGAACCTGCCCACATGGAGGGCTTATCAGCCTTTAAAAGAAATAAGACCTTTCCCCCCCACTTACATGCACATTTGAATGCAAACACATGTCGGGTGTGTACGCTTCCCAAAACAGTGATTGCACCACACTAGGGATGCACCGATATATCGGCCGAAAATGGCACTTTGGCATAATGCTGGACGCTGCTCTGTGTCCCAGCGGGGAGTAGAGAAACTGTGAGCGGCCGGCGACTCTCCTCCCACACCGCTCAGCCTCCTGTCGCAGATCGGCAGAGGTGTGTGGGCGGAGACGACCAGCACTGTCACAGGAGGCTGAGCTCTCCTCCCGCACCTCCCCGCCCGGCCTTCTGTGACAGCTGTCAAGATGGAGAACGGGTACAAGCAGTCAGTGATCGCTGAGAGTTTTTATAAATAATTTAGGACATAGTATGGTTTCTATATCCTCAATTATGAATGAATCGGAAGTGATCTACATCACCTCCTGTTCATTCATGATTGAGGACATAGTAAACACACAAGTTATGAATGAACAGGAATACTCAGTATATAGGCTTCCTGTTCATTCATAATGGGCTGCAGAAAAAAAAAATTGAGGACTCTGTGTCCTCAGTCTCTTTTTCTATTTTAAAAGGGAAATATCAGGGGTCTGTTTTAGACCCCTGATATTTCCCCAGAGCCCCTAGAAGTAAAGTAAAAAATGAATAAATAAATATAAAAAAATAAAGTTTATAAAAAATAAATAAAAATAAAATATAAAAGATAAAGTTAAAATTAAAAACATTTTCGGTTTCGGCCTGACCTTTTTTAAAATTTCGGTTTTGAAATGTTTATTTCGGTGCACCTCTACACCACACATTAGGTATAGTCATGTACACCGGAGTGAGAGCAATAATTCTAAGGCCGAAACCTTTTTTTCCTTTTGTTTGGGATCAAGTGGTTTAGAACCTCTAACCCAGTTTTTTTATTGCTATTTCTTCCCACTTCCTGTTCTGCTGACAATGTTTTACCAGGCAGGAAGTGAAGTGGTAGATGGTTAGAATTGCTTTTGGATTTTTGTTACAGCCTCTGTCCCTGTTGCAGATTTTCCCTCACTTCTTGCTGGTGATATTTTTGTCTGCAGAACAGGAAGGGAGGTGAAAATCCCTCTAATGGATCCCTGAATAGCAGTAACAACCAGTAGTTTTAGGGCTCATGCACACAAGCGTATGATTTTACGTTGTCGGATCAGGAAGGTCCTGGATAAAATCTTGTCTGTACACATGGGATGTTTGTGCTATTATTATTATTATTATTATTATTATTATTATGATTATTATTATACAGGATTTATATAGCGCCAATAGTTGCACAACGCTTTACAATATAAGGAAGACATTACAATCACAATACAAATCAAGACAAGATGGTAAGGAGGGCCCTGCCCCTGAGGGCTTACAATCTAAAAATGCTATCATTTACATGTGTATAGCACAGATGTACGTTACTGACCCTACTGTTTGCTACGATTTAGGCTGCTTTTGCCACCTGGCGTTTGTCGTTGGTAGGACACAGATGGCTCCAGTAGTGAACATTTGCGCTAACAATGTACGCATGTAAATGTTAGCACAAATGTTTACATGCAAACAGCATAACATTTGGTCCATATGGCAGAATGTAGATGCAGATTTTTCTGTTTTGTTGCGGCTGAAGCTTTGCGCAGCTGTGCACATGGGCCCATGTTGTGTTCAAACTCATATCAACTATGCATCTGAACTCCTGTGCATGAGCCCCTTAGTCTAGGTTCACACCTGGATGATGTGTGACCTTGCAGTCATCGTGCACAAAACCGTGCGGATGGCCACACGGTCACGGAATCGCCCACCACTGCTGATCGATCATTTTCTAATTGCACCCTAGTCACACATCGTGTGTTGCAAAAAAAGGTACTTGTACCCTATGTAACCCTATTGAAATGAATTGTGCACAATCGTGCGTTCCTGGAATGCGCGTACCGGGATCACCCACACCTAAACCTAGCCTTATCCTTCCCCACTCTGTCCAAAACTAGAAAAAATGTTTTTGCCTGGGCATAAACTTTAAGACCTCATTAACATATGATATGTTTGTCAACGCCATGTAACTAAATGTGCAAAAATCGCATGTCACTGTTGCAATAGCATTCTTGTTAACGGCACTCCAAATGCAGCAAGCAACACACGCCTACTTGCACTTGTAAAAACGTGCGAAGCTTGCAGATCAAACACCTGCATAAGCTTCTTCTCCATGCAGCCCATCAAAATAAATGGATGCGCACATGTGACAAATGCGCCAAAAAGATTTGTGTTTTCTTGTAATGTGATTGTTAATGGACCTTTAGTGGTCTGTACTTCCTGGTAAAGATTTCTCCGCATTTCCTGTTCTGTCACCATAAAATAAACATGAAGTGATAGGGAAGCTCTCCAACAGAGACACATACAACTTTGACAGGCATACCATTACTTCCGCACTACAAAACTGAAAAAAACACCAACTTTTGGCAAGAGTTATGTGCATGACGTATGTTTAGTATCAGTTTAGGTTCATAGGTTTAAAGAGAACAGCTATGCGATGAGGTCGGCAATGGAAAGCACCTTTGCCAATACACTGACTCAGAAGCAAGTGTCAACATTGCTATGTATCAGGTATGACCACACCTGGTAACCTGGAGATAAACACTGAACAATGACTGCTGGCCTGGGATGTGATGCACCGCACTTGTTCAGTCCTGTTCAGGGAGTTTAAATCACAAAGAAAGCCAATGAGTCAGCCTCAGCCAATCATTTTCTCCAGTGTGGAATAGATTCCAGTGTGGCAATAAATCCGAGCATTGCAGAATTTCTGGCTTGTCATGAACTATCTCCGTCCGTCCGTTTTTTTACTACGGGCGGACGGCAAGAGGTTAATATCAAACTTGTAAAAAATATGGTGCGGTGCCGAGAATTGGTCCAATCATCTTCTTGTCTAATCCAGCATTAAATCCTACTGTAAGAATGAATTCTGGTTCTGCGGCAATGCTGAAAAGTACATCTAAGACCAGTCACCTCTTTCCCCCCGGATTGATATTTATCTGAAAACAAGAGCACAGGCTTCTGTGTGTACAGAACAATATTAATGGAGCAGATATTTGGCTGGTGTTCAGATGCTGGAATAAAAACCAGATATGGGTCACATATAGTGGATTCAGGAATGTACAAAGTTCTGAAACTGGTGATCATAACAACCAGTCAGCTTTTATCTAGCATTAAGCTGCCTATAGACGTTACATTCTGATTGCACAATAATCTCTGTACAGTCTCCTAAATATGGAATCTGAGGGTCTTTCTAAACAGTAAATTCCATTTGTAAGTAACCAGGCAGACCCCCAGTCTACAGAGCTGGTATTAGTTATAAAGCAGATTGTATAATCAGATGGTACCATGTATAGACAACTTAAAGTAGAACTGAAACCAAAACTTTTTTAGCTTTGGATAGAATAATGGAGAATAAAACCCCATTTCAGCTTTATTTTTCCATCTGTGTCCCATTGGGGAGATTTCACTTTACTTCCTGTCTGATAGCCACAACAAAAAGTGAGAGGATATTCCTGGTGGTCAGTAGGGTCACCAGAATTAGTGTCCCCTTTAGAAGATTTCTCATCTGTTCCTATTCTGATGATAACCCAATTTTCTTTCACGTTCAGTGATAATGGTCACTATACAGCAATAAAAACCTGGCAGTGTTCTAATCCCTCTTCACTCTATCCATAACTAAAAAAAATTTTGCCTTCAGTTTCAATACAGCAATAAAAACCTGGCATTGTTCTAATCCCTCTTCACTCTATCCATAACTAAAAAAATTTTTGCCTTCAGTTTCAATGAAACTGAAAAGGAAGAAAAGAAATTCTGCTGCACTTCCCACAGCAGAATTTGTCCAGCCAAAACCAAACATTTCTTTTTTTTTCCCACGTTTTTGTATCCGGCGGCAAAAGTCGCCGGGAGTCTGTTTAAACAGCCCCGATGCTGGCGACGTACACTGTACGTCGTCAGTCACGAAGGGGTTAAATGTATTGTATGCACATGGTGCTTACATAGCTTCAGCCAAGGAATGACAGCTGCCAGTGGCAAGATTCCACAGATGGCAGCTGAATGTAAATACAGCAGGTAGTGGGCAGGTGCAATAGCCAGCCTGCTATTGGCCATTTCAAATTGCAATAGCCAGTAGCAGGCTGGCTACTGCACCCACCCACTGCTTGCTGTGCCCTCCTCCCAGTGTGGAGAAGAGAGCTAGTTGACAACTATTCTCATTATCGATTAATTGGTTGGTTGCAGCCCCAGTGCCAAGATTGCTTTCCCTAATGTAGAAGATAAGTGTAATACATATGCATCCTTTTTTGAGAGTCACTGGTTATGAAATGTGTAGATACTTTAGCAGAATGCTCATAAGCGGACTTAGAAAGTATCTGTACTTTCATTTGTGTAAATCACTGATGAACAGTCTTGTTCGCAGTCAGTTTTTAGAAGCATCCTGTGGAAAGAATGACTGACTGAGGAAAGCTGGGTTTCCATCCTAAAGATTTCACAATGATGGCATTGTAAGTTTCAGTTCTTCTAATCAGGTGTCCATGATGGTGTTCTGCCCTCAGTGCGACAGGACCACAAAGTGCCCCTTTTATTTCCATAGCAGAGCAGCATCTCCAACACTTCATGTAACAGAAGGTTGACAGATGACATTATATGCTGGCTTGAAGTAGATCACGTGAATGCCATATCTACAGCTTTAATTAAAATAATACCTGGGGATCATTAAACGGAGGTCCTTGGTTTTGCTGTTAAACGGTGACAACTGTCTCCCATTTGTGCTTCTGTGTTGTCATACAGTCGCAAATAATTAACCCTGTGTACATCATTTATTTATTTAACAACTGTTCATCAATTTTTTATTAACTATATCATGCCAATCCTCCAGCTTGTTGCTTTTTATTATGCATTTATATCATGCATCTTTTATATATACATGCATTTATCATGCTTTTTATCATGCATTTAGTATGTACATTGAAGCCAACCTTTTTAGTTTGCCTACCATGTCTATTACTATGCTGCCATGCAATGAAGGTATCATTCTCACTTTATGTATTTTTATATATCCTTATATCTATCTCTAATCATTGTTTTTAAAATCACATGTATTTTCATTGTCTTATTGTGGTAAGAGCCGCACGCTGACTCTTGTCTCCTCTCCATCCCCCCCCTTGGGTGCCGCCACAGGGGTGCTATTAGAATCTTGTCCCTATACATTGGGACGCATTGACAGTGACAGAGACCCTGCTTGTGCAGCCTTCGGTTTTCCGCAGCTTTGATTGGCTGGGAGACCGGCGATATTTGCTAGGTGTAACCAGATTCTTATCAGGCTAGTCCGGCCTGCCCATTATCACACGCACTATTGGCTGATATCCTATCAGCTGCTTAGAGCATTATCCAATCAGGTCCTCACTCTCCCTCCTTACCTAACGTGGGGAGGAGACTTGAATCACGTTCTGATGAAGGGGGCGTGCCCCATAAACGCGTTGACATCTCACTGATCTGCATACTGGACGTATCATACGGATCCCTCCATTGTTCCGGTTTTTCACTGTCCTACAGCTTGTTGTTATTCCACCCTTGTGAGTACCTGCCAGCTTGTTTTTTTATCGTTGTTGAATAAACCAATCTGCACTAGGAAAGGTGCCCCACTCTTTGTGTTTTCTTGTAGATGAGCAGGATTGTCTGTCCTAACAAAAGATTAAAGCCCAGAAGATATTGTATTAATGAAAGTTAAAAATAAAAACTGTCCTTTACTCAGTCCCTCATACACTCACAGGCATGTATTCTAACCACTAGAATCTGTCTGTAGAATCCCATGTATAATCCTGCTCCAGACAAACGGCTATAAAGGTAGGATTTTAAATGATTTGTTAGCTGAATGGGAACACATAACAAACATTAAGAAGGGATTCTTAAATTTCACTGCAAGAGTGGAAGTACCCTTTAAACAAGCGAAATGTAATTTAGTTAAGATTTAGATCTACTTCAAGGGCTGTCAGTTGGGTGCTTTCATCTTTAGATCTCTTATATGAGGTTGAACAGATTCAGAAGCATTTAATTAGTGACCATCTTTGCCATGTCTCAGTGTCATTTTGCAGCCTAATTGATGTTGTTTGTGACAGATCCACAGCAATTCCCGGTAGTTAACATAACTTATTATTAGAGTGAGAGGCTCTGCTAATGTTATTCTAGCAGCTTCTTTTCTCAATCATGATAAGCCAGCATTGATATCTTCGATTGAATGTTTGTCAGTGTAAAGAGTGATTTCAATTACTGTTATAAAAAATAAAAATAAAGTTGGGACTATTTTGAGGCAGTCAGTCAAATTTGCATTTTAATTTTGTGGTCACATTTGCCCCGTAGAAATAGAATATATACGTGATGTTATACCAGCATCAGAATTGTTGTATATATTTTTTTATGTCGGTTTAAGAGGTCTTCTGGATTGCTAAATATACACAATTGATATTAGAGATGGTGCTTCCTCGGTGAAGTTCCTGAGATAAGAGATGGTGCTTCCTCGATGAATTTCATGAGATTAGAGATGGTGCCTCCTTGATGAAGTTCCTGAGATTAGAGATGGTGCCTCCTCGATGAATTTCATGAGATTAGAGATGGTGCCTCCTCGATGAATTTCCTAAAATTAGAGATGGTGCCTCCTCGATGAATTTCCTGAGATTGGAGATGGTGCCTCCTTGATGAATTTCTTGAGATTAGAGATGGTGCCTCAACCATGAATGTCCTGAGATTAGAGATGGTGCCTCCTTGATGAATTTCCTTACATTAGAGATGGCGCCGCCTCTATGAATTTCCTGAGATTAGAGATGGTGCCTCCTCTGAATTTCCTGAGAGTAGAGATGGTGCCTCCTCGATGAATTTCCTGAGATTAGAGATGGTGCCTCCTTGATGAATTTCCTGAGATTAGAGATGGTGCCTCCTCGATTAATTTCCTGAGATTAGAGATGGTGCCTCCTTGATGCATTTCCTGAGATTAGAGATGGTGCCTCCTTTATGAATTTGCTTTAAGCAATTCAGAATGGGAAGTATGCTGATGGGATACAGACCTCCCTATATAGCCATTGTATCAGAGTGAACATATGGTGAATCACTCAGGTTTACAGAGCCATGACCACCTTGTGACACGGTTAATGATTACATTCGCTTGCCTTTCTTCTTTTGACTTTGTTTTGGGTATTTTATGTATGTATGCCCTTTGATGCTAGATTATTTCTAATAATTATAAAAGGATTTTTTTTTTTTTTAATCATGTGATATCAGGTACATAGGTACAATAGGTATGGACTATTTAAAGTTAGCTGGAACCTTTGATGACCTCTTACATGTTGTAAGCACTACCATTTGATTGCTTTATCCTGGTTTCACATGTATCTCTGCGTTATTCTGTATTTGTTTTATTGTTATTGGCAGGTGCATTGTCATGCATTGACGTTCTCTGCCATTACAATCAATTGTCCCTTCAATGCTCCTGGAAGCATAGAAAATTTGGCATTAACGTTTTGGGCCGAAGCCTGTTGACACATCACACAGTTTTGAATTAGTACCTGAAAAGCAATGGAAAACCTGTGCACATGTGTAAAGGTTCATTAAAAAGCTTGTGATAAAAACATAGGTGTAAATGGGCCCTTATACTGGACTTCTGAATGAAAAACTGAAAGGGAGATGCAGAGGGTAGTGTATTTTTATTCTTAACCACTTAAACAGATAATACAGTTTAACATTTGTTAAAGGCATAGTTTGCCTTTTTGAACACTATAAATGTTACAACCATATTTAGGGATGCACCGATACTAGTATCAGTGCCGATACTAGTATCAGTGCCGATACTGAGTATTTGGGCGAGTACTCGTACTCTCCCAAATGCTCCGATACCTTCCCTGATGCTGGAACTCACGGTCAGAGGAAAATTTCCTCTGACTGGCAGTACCATAGGGGAACATGGAGCCAGCTTCCCATGTGATCAGAAAGCTGGGTGGCGAGTAGTGACCGGCCTACCAGCCTCCTGATTGGCCCAACAGCCGCCTCCTTGCAGGCTTTCCAGCCAATCGACATGGAGCCGGCTTCCCGGCCAATCAGGAAGGCGGGAGGCCGATCATTACCCGATGCCCAGCTTCCTGATTGGCCGGGAAGCTGGTTTTCCGGCCAATCACAATCAAGCTGCAAAACAACATGGAGCTGGCTTCCCGGGGAATCGGGAAGACATAGAGTATAGTGTAATTTCTGAAAACAGAAAAATTGTCTAACAGGAGGTGCAAAGGCAGAATTTATAGGGCAATGGAAGAAAACCAAAATGAACGTGCAAGAGAAATGGTGGTAATTTCTTGAAAAAAAAAGAAAAAATTTGTTTTAGTGAACCTTAAAGGAGAACTATGGGGTTAAGGCTTTTCCCCATAGTTCTCCTTAGGGTAACGGGAGGACACAAACTTGCGTCCTCCCGTCACCCTAGGCAGCTGAAGCGGATCCCGACAATTGTGCCGGGATCCGCCCAGCTGCGTGACTGACAGCTGGCTCTGCCTATCTAGAGGCAGAGCCAGCTGTATCCGCCCCCTCCCCCGTCCGTTCCGCCAGGCAGCGTTGGCGGATCGGAGCGGGGGGAATCCAACCCCTCTCTGCCGTGACAGGATCGAGAGGTGAGCGAACGCCGGTATGTGTTCGCTCACCTCCCGATCTACTGAGCCGACCTGCGACAGTCTCATTGTCACAGGTCGGCTAGAACTATGAGGTGAGTGAAAAGCAACTCACCTCATAGTTCTCCTTTTAAGTGTAGTCTAGCAGGTGTATTGACTTATTCTTACAATTAATATTTTTTTCTATTGAATACAACGATCGGTAGGCGCCAAACATCTTTAAAAACATATATTACTAATGTAACCAAAAATTGTTAATATTTGAATGTTCTGATTTCATTTCTCAAGCCAACCAATACGTGTGTTTTTTTATTTTCATATTTGTAGCAAAGTGTCTGTTGTTCCAGCTTTATTTGTATTTTTGTCTTCAGTACATGCAGGACAATAAAAACATATCTCTTTGTTGTTTTTTAATTTACATATATAATTTACTTGCCTATGTTTCCTTATTTCATGCCCCGTTGAGGTTTCACCATTTCTATAAACAAAAAATAATAGCTTAAGTGGACAAATGTGTTGGTACCTTACAGCTCATTGAAACAGTGCTGCGTTCCTTTTCAAGGATGATGAAATTAAAAGCAATTATCTCTTGTATGCTTGCATGGCATTAATATATAGAGTAAAACAAAGTGTGAAAAGAGCTAATATGGGCGAAAGCTCTGTCACTTTGTGGTAGTTTCAGAGCTTGTCCTTTTCCTCCTGCCTCCCTCATATTTCTATTTTTCCCATCACTATGATGAGCTGCTCCACTGTCCAATAGGAATGTGAATGAAACCGGATGGACCTGTAATATTTGTAATGTATTTGGCTAAATCAAACCGGCAGAAATAAGGACCTTTATAGCAGAAAGTCATACACGCTTGGGGCTGATATGATCCAAGTCAGATGTATGCAAAGTGAAATGGCTCATAAAAAAAGCAGATGAAAGAAAAAAAAAAACCCAATAGTCCTATACTGTCTTAAGTAAAGAGAGAGACCACATGTACATGCTGAAAGTACACAAAGTACTATGAGAATCACTTAATTATAACGATGGGCCCACAGCAAAGGTACCTGCTAGGCATTGCTAAAACATACGCCGGCTTCCTTCTCACACAGTCCGGGACCAGCGTAAGTAATGTACTCTGTGTAGCTATGCCCTACGTGGTTAGTTACAGTAGACTTCATCACAGGATTAACGTGCCTACCATGAAATTGGCATTCGCTGAATAAGAAAGCAATGGCAGCCTCCATGTCTCTCAGTAAAATTTCGCTGAATACTGAAAAATGGCCTGTATGGGAAGGGGGTTTAACACCGCGGATGTCAACTGGTTAAAGAGCCATGTCTGTCCCCAACCTAGATGTAATGATGTATGGATGGTTTTGCTTTCATCCCTCTAAATTTACTGTTGGATTTACATTTACCTCCTAGCCACAGGTTTGTCTTGGTTGACAGGCTGGTCACTTTCCGTTGCTATACCTAGAGCAGCTGAGTTGGCCTTCCAAATTGCCATGCACTTGTCTTGTCACCACACTGCTTATAGATCTACTCTGAGAACCACACCACTCATAGACATAGTGAGTCATGTAGTTTCAGGACTGATGGTTATAGCACCAATGAGTGACATAGGACTGCCATACTCGCCCTCCCTGCCGTTGGCACCAATTTAAACACATTGCAACCTCTGTGCTCCATGGTATGACAACTAATAACATCACTGAGGCTGGAATTGTATGTATGTATGTATTTTGTATTTTTCCCAAAATTCAGCTTTAACAGTATACTGATTTCTTGAGCAGCCAGCTTGCCAATGTGCTGTTTGATCATAGGAAAGAATACATTAAATCTCATCTCCAGGGAAACAATAAAAGTACGGCTCCACTGCAAGGGTTAAGTGCTTGGTTTTGTCTTGGGGACTTGGAGTAAGCAGATTTATACATCTGAACCCCACTTCCCCGGTGGTCAGTACTTACCTCTCTCTCCCCTCCGCTGCGGCTGAGTGGAATGTCTCTAGGCATCCTCATGTCTAATGCAGAATCTATGGAACCCAAGGCCCATATGTATATGAATATTTGTTCAGTTCTGATAAGAGTGAACGCAGTGTTTTAAATCAGATTTTTCTTCTCATAGTATGCTCTTCCTGGAAGCTACGCCATTAATATTAGTAGGCCCCACACACGTGTACAATTCAGGAGATTGAAAATATATACGCAGGGCGTGCAAAGCAGAGAATCAGCTCTGTCATATTGCACAGGGTATGCATCGTGCTATATACTGTTAAATAGTTGCAGAATATTTGCAAACAGCTCATTTGGCCAATTTCCCAGATCGGAGTAGTAACTAAAGCTTGAGATATCATTGTTTAAATGTTTCACAAAACACATGCACCTCAGGGGATTAAGGACCTGGGTGGGGTTGTGCAGGCAAAAGGCAATTTAAAACATTTAGGCCTTGATTCCTTAAAAAGCGTCATGTTATTTGCAGCTTTTAGAAACGTCTTTGCTTCACTATTATCTCACAATTAGCCATTGTTTTGTGTAAGAGTGGCTAAAGACATGCAATATGTCATGAGAATCCTTTAGCACGTTTGTAAAGGGTGTGCGGAAATCATTCAAAATCACAATGAGGAGACACCCCGGATCACACTCTAGGTGCACCCCTGCAAGGCACACCATTTCCAGATTTAGGAGTGCCCCACTATGGCAGACAATGGTTACTAATGGCTCTTTGCTGCAAGCACCCCCCAGTTGCCATGTTATTTAGGACCAAAAATGTTCAGAGAAGCCATGCCCTTTCCAGGACCACTCCTATATCAACCCAGCATGTCCCCATGTGAGGACACCTGTATATTAAGCCAGCATCCAGCCAATATGTGGTTTCTAAGGTCACCAGTACTAGTTTCCCACAATCCCCTATCCAGCAAAATGGTTGTTTTCAGCATCTTGATGATTTGGTAACAATGCTTCATCCAGAATCTGTATATAAGGCTCCATTTATAGGAACAGTAGACACTTAAAAATGACCCTGTGTCCTAAAAGTGCATCATTGATGGATAACTGACACCTAGTATATGTGCTAACACAACTGGTATAGTTCTCCAACAGCTATGTAAATAGTGCCTTATGGAACATATGCCGCCTTTGACTCTGCCCACTTTACTTCCTGTGCTTCCTTATTGGTCCTTGGGGCTATCTGTCATGTTTTTGTACAAGAAGGGAGATATAGAGTGCTGGGTCAAGCTCAGATACAGTTACTGAAGTTATTTTCATATCAGATTTTCTGGGATTTTCAGGCTTGCTTTACTATCAGTGATGCATCACATGGTCAGTTTAAAGCAAACCTTGGAGCTGTCATTGTCATTCTCCTGTTAGAGATGCTAGATGTCTGGATAGTACTGCTGGCCTCCTTTTAAAAATGTTAGTTGCCCGGATTTGTCTGGTGAGTCTTTTAATGTACTTGTTCTATCATTTGAAGCCAAGCCATTACCATGACAGCCAGGGTACTAGCATTCTCAAAAGAGAGGTCACCAATGGCACCCTCCGTAGCATTTCATGTCAGAGTGACTTTAAAGCTCATTTTCTGTTTAACATTTGTTGGTATAACTGATCATTTTTTGCATGTAAATGTACTATGGTTATTATAACTGAGAGCTTAGCAGGGTTGTGTGCTTTGTTTGGATGCATATGAGCATCATAATGTCTATGGTAGTTGCATGCAGTTACAACAATCTAGCACAGGACTGAACAAATCCCAGGACCCAGGCAGCTAGTTTCTGTTGGTAACTGAATATCAGCTTTTGTGTTCTCTGTGAAATGAAATAAAAACCCAGAAAATAACTGATAGAATCTTATGTACTTTGCATGCAAATACTGAATTCAGTGTTTCTGGTATGAGTTTCCATTGTAAGGACTTTGTTTGGCCTTTCCCCCCCCCCATCCTTCCCTTCACCTGTCCTGGCAGCACAAGAGGTAGATGCCGATAGCGTTGAGCAAAACAAGGTGGCTCAACACCCCTGTATATAAGGCTCATTGTTGCCGGGATTTCCTGACTGCCCTAGTAAGTGAAAACATTAAGCTGCAAAATGATTTTATTGGCGTCTTGAAACAATTATATGAATTCATTTTCTATTTGTATGTGACTTCAAAATAAAACTTCCTATCTAGTAAAAGCATATGAGCTGCCTGTTCATTTCAGAGAACTTATTAAACTGTTAAATCATTGATGTTAAGTGGTTTTCTATCCCGGTTCACAGACACAGCTCCTTTAAAAGAAAGTCCTTAATGTGAGTGATAAATAGCAGCAAGGTTGTCTGAGGATTCCTGTGTAGTGGGAATTCCAGGAGGGGTTTGGCAGTCAACAAGATGCCTGATCAGCAGTTTTAGACTTTGTATTATTATGCGGTACTTTTGTGGTCTAAACACCCTATAGGTCGGAGAAATGATGTCACTCTACTTACTAAAAATAACATTTCTGCTTTAGATGGAATGCATATACCCAGCCAGGCGTATACAGTAAAACTGTGCAAATCGTAAACAGAGTTCAGTGTAACACATGTAACATTCGTGAAGTATGTTTTTCTGATTGATCACTATGAGTTACACTTCTTCTTGGATTTGTTCTTAAAGTCTATATTGGTGTTTTAGTACAGTAGTTAAGGCTGGGTCCACACCTATGTAATAAAATGTGCATTGAGAGCCCTCCCAAAACTTTTTATTTTATATTTGGAAAAAGTAAATATTTATATCAAAATTGCTGCACATGACTCCATTGGAGGGATTTCATTTCACTTCCTGTCCCATTTGGCAGCAGAACATAAGCAGGAAGTCACAGGGCATAATAATATGAGGTTTTAGAACTCCTCGGCACTGTTGTTGAACTACAAGTCCCAAGAGGAATCGAAAGATTGTGACAGCCAGCCACAGACATGATTCCCTAAGGCAGAAACATGATGGGATTTCACCACAGCTGGAGTTGCAAGGTTGCCGACTCCTATTCTAGACATGTTACTATGTCTGTGCAGACTCCATTGGATAGATTTCTCATCACTTTCTGACCTGAGAGGAGTTGAAGAAAAATCTCCCCGCGGGAGGACAGACCGCAATAAGAACCTGATGGGTTCTATGCCTGTCCACTCTGTCCAAAACTAAATAAGGGGGAAAAAAAGGTTGTGTCTGGACTTTGTTGGGCTTTCAATTGTGTCAGTGCTAGGGGAAGGAAGCACAGATCTATTGCATTAGAGGCCCATCTCTGGTGAAGACAAGCCTCTGCTATGTGACATTGGTGGCTGGATGGAGAATAAATAGTCCTCAGGAGCACCCACCAGACACGGGTCCAATTAGTCCTTCTGGAAAATGCAGTATTTTCCTGGCATATCCTGGACAGAATGGTCAGTAGGAATGTCCATACCTACAGCTGCTCCATGTGTGTTGTAGTAGACCCTTACTTCTGTGCCTGCTACAACATATTGGGGTAAAGCGGAACTTACATGGGAGATCAACTAACTCATGAAATGTGTGTAGGTTCACAGAACACTCAGTAAGCTCAGTGCCATGATGTCTACTGACATGAATAATAACAAAAAAAAAACAGTGAGGCTCCATTCACACTGGAGCGGCAGTCCGCACGTATTCGGCTGTACAGATACGCGCGTAGCCGCTCTATAAAGGGAATTCAATGCACTTCAATTTCCATCGTTCACACCATTGTGGAGGGCCGCGTGGTACGAAACCGCTCAGCCCCCGAAATAGTGCAAGCGCGTTAATCTGGCGGATTCCTGCGCGTTCTCGGCTATTTAATAGCTGCAAACGAGTGGCATCTGTGCGGATTTAAGAATATTAGCGTTTTTGTCCAGCACGGAAAACCGTGCAGGAACCGCAAACGCTATGTGTGGAAGCAGCCTGAGACAGAGGACCATCGTGACTTGCACCCAGGAGCCATCGTACCACAACTTCCTCATCCAATTGTGCAGATTCATTAGTGGCGTGATCCTTCACATTGTTTTCTGATCAGCCACACGCAAGGTTCATGACTTGTGGCTGCTTTAAAAATAACTTGTGGAACCATTGTTATAAATGTCTATTTGTAAAAGCCTTCACTGTCCAAAAGATGAGCGCTTGTACCATGAGCACGAAAGCGGTTACTAGGCAAAAAGCATGGAATTTTGTGAACCTCTGGAAACTGTCATGATTTCTGTACCAGTGAATCCTATTATGGGATATTCTCTTTATTTATATATGATGATGATCCTATTTACCAAACACAACATTTTCCATTGCAATATATTTTTTAAGCAAATGTTTTGAAGGTCGATAGCATTTTAGGAGCCGTTGATGCAGAAATACAGAGCATTCCTAAGAGGATATACTTTAACACCTTGAAGACCACAGTCTGTAAATTTAAAGTTTTTAGGTACAGTTCTCCATACTGACGGAATAGCCATCTACATTGCACCTGTAACCTAGCAGCACACACCTGTTCACACTTCTATTCCTGATACCATATTGTCACTGACAGCCAAAGGTCTCAGACTAGCATTAGAGAATCAATCTTGTGATGACCATGACAGCATGATGATCACATGCAGACTGGAAGTTTGCTTTCAAGCTTCTCTAGCTTGCAGATGGCATTGTGCCCCAACCTCTCTTTGCACTCAAAACATAATCTCAGTGTGTGAAAAAATGTATTTAATAAACAAATGCAAAATGTGCAGACTAATATATATTTATCATTGCACACTGCAATACTGCATTTTTTTTGTCTTTTTTGACATCTTGTCTACTGGACTAATACGGCTTACCCATTTATATTGATATATATAGATGTTCCTCACTTATTACTTGACCCATAAAGACTTGTCTATCCTGGCTTATGCAGGAATTATCTTTTTATTTAAATGTTCAGGTTTCACTAACCTTGACATTCCTAAAGGCATAAATGCAAAGAAACATGAAAGATCAATGAAAAGCAAATCTTGAGAGCTTAGAAGAAGAGGGAGAGAGAGAGAGAGAAATGTAAATATTTGAGTGTAGACATATTTGGGTCAGAAGATAACATTGCACGTAGTACTCATTATCCTTGAAAACTATTGCCAAGAACGTATTCAGTTTTCATGTGTGTGAATGTGTCAGTTCTATTACCAGTTCATCTTTCTATATTTAGATGTGCAGAGCTGTACCGTCTGATGATCATTTTGATTCAGTAATATAATACTTGAAGATCAGGTCTACATTTGTGGAAATGCTGCAAAGACCTTTTACCTAGGCTTGCACAGTGCCAGGGAGCCAAGATACCTTCCTTTTCTCGCCTCCTTAAAGGAAAAGTGCAGAACTGTGTAGAACTGTTGAATATAAAATGTTGTCATCATCCATGGACTGTACTACAGTCCACACTGTAAAGCAAGGGGTCTCAAAGTACCGGTCCGCGAACTGGTAGTATGTGGCCTGCAGCCAGCTAACAAGTCAGGGACGTGGTCACGGACCGCCTACCTGACTTCCGTGTGCAGCTACACTGTCTTCATCTTTGTCAGATGAAGACCGCAGTGCTGGCCACCTAGTTCCTTTTGGCTGGTGCTCGTCACTGAGCGCCGACCGAAAGGATGGATTAGTAAGATCTGCACCAGCCAAAGGTGCAGACCTTACTAATCAACCACTGGATCACAAGGGGTTGTTTTATTTCTTTGTTATGATTAGGATTTCCTGTGTCAGGAATTTTCCTGCACTAGTAATCCCTAATCTGGCGGCAGCTGTCACCCATTCAAGTTACCGATCGAGTGACAGCCGCTGTATGTAAATGCCTGCACACCGCATGTAATCTTATGTGATATGATTACATGCGATTAGGAATCAATCACTATCCCTGGAGGGACGATCGATGCATCTGGCGAGAGTGATTGTTTTCTAACTGCATATAATCATATCACATACTATTGCATGCGGTGTGCAGACGTTTACATGCAGCGGCTGTTACCTGATCATTGATTAAATTAAAACCTGTTGGAAAACGCACACACACACACACTAACACACATAGTGACATCTCTCACAGAAATCCTGACAATACACAACACACAAACCATCACAAAAAAATATACCGACATTGCATACAAAGACAGGGGCATCCCGAGGCTGGGTGACCCCCGGAGCGGTAACCGAGTGTCACTCCGCCGAGACGTCACCGTGCGCGGTGGCAGTATTCTATCCTATCAGGAGAGAGGAGGGGACAGTCACCCGGCGGGATAAGGTATGCCGCTGGGTCCCCTCCTCTCTCCTGATACTGTCGGGCGTTCAGTCCATGACCGAGCGCCCGACTTTTCAGAGGGGGGGGGGGGACACCAAAATGACCAAGTCATTTTGGTGTCACCCGGGTGGGGGCTGCACCCCCCTTGTGATGCCACTGCTGACATAATAAACACACGCAGACATTAACAATGGTACTGTGTATAGTTACATTTTTGTATGAAGTTTGGCAAATGGCCCCAATGGGAGAAAAAAAAGATTTGTCCAAGTGAATTGAGTTTGAGACCCCTGCTGTAAAGCTTATGTAAAATCTATACACAGAAAAAGGACTTTTATTCCAAAACTATGTATCGTATACAAATATGCTATGCAGGAGTGCACCAGAGACAAACTTCGAGGGCTGATGCACGCCATATGCGTTGGGGCTGTGGTGGCCGTCGTTCCAGCGCAGCCCCAATGCAAGACGAGGCGATCTGCCTTGTCGCGGATGGGCTTGGTTCACACCACTGTGTTGTGATGGGAATGCAGCGGTGTGCGCTGAAAAAAGTACGGCATGCGACGTGGAACAACCGCCTTGCACCCTAGTGTGCCCCTAGAACTGAATGAAATGTCACTTGTGACACTTTGATAAAGTTCTACCAGAAAAAAAATAGTGCGATGTGCTGGGACTGGAGCACTGGCACTGTGTCGGGCAACACACACCAGCTGATGCATGAGTTCCTCAATAAACGATAAATTCTGCAGTTCTAAGGCTATTCACATTCTGTATTGAAGTGTTTCCCTGCTACCTGTGTTGTTTTTGTGCAGAGTGCATGTTACTGATTCTGCACATATGGTTAAAACCCTTGCCCTGGAAATGTCCTGCAGCATACAGGAGTGTTAGCAGTTGGTGCTGAGAATTAGGCAGTAACACTTATCCAATTGCCTTATGCCACTGAATGTTTGCCTACGTCTTTGTATGATTCAAAAAACTGACAGCTGCTTCAACTTTCAAGCACACCTGTCATAAGCAAAATATGTGGGCTGCCATTGCTGGCGGCCTTCTGAGAATGCTAATTACCCGACTGTGAGTGGCTTCAATATTCAAATATCCAGAACAAGCTTGTAAAAAATAGGTTTAGAGAAAAAACAGGATTCTGTATCTCCTGTATATGTTTTCCGGGTCAGTAAAGCTGTTGGATCAGCATGATAGTCAACCCATTAGCATTTTCAGAAGGAGAGGTCAGCAATGTCAGTATGGCCCCCCCTATTGTAGGTACCCTGTAAATGAATACTAACATTAAGAGTAGATGTTCCTTACATGCTATGGTTTATCTACCTAATTCAGCCTATTCTACAAAACTCACAGCGCCTCTAAACTCATCCGCATTACATTCATTCTGATTGGGAGTTTTTATGATTTACTTCTCCACTAGGTACAATAGTTAAAAGAGAAGCAGTTTGCTTAATTAGGCCTATATGAAAATGTTGTGTTGCTAATGGCCTTCCTGGGATGGATAAATAAAGGGAGAAGCTGCTGCTCCATGCTCAGACTAGTGCTGCCCACAGGCAAATGCCTAGGCATTCAGTCATATGAACTTTTAAAGGGGAGTTTCTCCATTTCAGCGAAGATCATGTGATCAAAGCCTGGGGTTTTAGTCATGTGACCAGCAGAAGAGGGCGCCTGGAATGGTAAGGATTTCAGGCATTCTATTAATGTTTATCTATCCTTTACCTAAACATTTGATAGGCTATAAATTGCAGGTTTTCTAAATTGTTTTCATTTAGAAGTCAGAAGATTAGCGGCACTTTATAAAACAAACATTTGTTATGCGGTATAGTGGAGGATGGGCAGCTGATTAGTTATGGTCTGTGTACTCAGCGTAGCTTGGGCTGATTGCTGGAGTTCCCAAAAGCTAGTTTTCAAGGTGAAGTTAAAACATCAAATTTACTTCCCTTTTAACAGCGGACAATAGACAGAGCTGTCGGATCACAAAATCAATGTATAATTGGGTTTTATAACCGCAGTGGAGTATCTGATATTGGATAGGGAGAAAACCTGGAAATGGTTTGAATATCTCTTCTTTTTTCCCCAAAATAAGCATTCATGTACATTATATTGTACCAAGAGCCTGCTTACCATAGAGCCCAGCTTTGAGGAAACTGCTGTGTCACATGGCGAGATATAGCAGTATTTCTAAATTGTTCATTTCAGTATTCAGAAAATGTAATCTAGCATAATCTCCCCCCTGAGGTGCATATCCTCCTACAGACACCTTTTCCATCAAAATGTCAGTGACAACATATAGGCACTTCACATGGGTGGGACTTCATCTAAGCGGTCAGTGTCTGAAGGCCATCAAACACCTTCCATCTGCTTTGTCATGGGCTAAATGGTGGTAACTATCCCCAGAAGGGTGAACAAGATAGTGGAGTCCTTATGTTCTGTAAACTCTCTGGATACTAAATGGAATCCTGTTATCACTTTTGAGAGTTGAGTATAGGTTTAGCCCATCTCCTGGCTAGTAATTCCCCACCGCTCTTCTTTGTCTTTAAGCAGTGCTGGGAGGTGGGGTATGCAGGACACAGTGAAGGTCTAGGCATTGAGGAGATTGGTCACCCAGAGCACACAGTTGGCTATGGTCACCAATCTCCTCATCAGGAATTGGTGCCTCAGGCACTAATAGGAGTTCATGATTAATTGGAGACTAAGAGCTTAGGTGCATCTTAAAGATGAAATCCCATAGTTAAGCTGGGGCACTTAAAGAAGAAAAAAACCCCCCAAAAAACCAAATAAAAAACCAGAACAACTTTAGTGGAACCCATAACACTTATTCAGGAAAAAGTTAATAATTAAAATTTCATAATGATATTAAAATGCTACTATAGAGTAGCACTGTTAGATCAACTTCAATATTGGTGCAATCCTACTTCAGATAAGCAATATGCCCATATGGAACTTTGGTTGCTAAGAGCTAAATCTGCAGTGGACCTTTTTACTTTCAGCTAAATTCTCGAAAATTCACAACACCCCACCCTATGCTTCAATTCAAGCCACTCTAGAGGCGTGGGTGTCCATGTCTATATCCTCACCCATGTCGCCTTCTCTACAAAACATTCGCCCCACACTTAATGCTTTGACATTAAGTGTTGGGCGAATATCCCCCATATCTTAACTAAATGGATTCAACATGGTGTTACCCATATAAGGGATCTTTATTCTGCCAAAGATACCTTAAAACCACTAGCATTATTATCCTCTCAATATAATATCCCGTTGGTGGAATTTCAACGGTATTATCAAATTACACATTTTCGAAAGAACGCGCAGATACAGGGCACATTACAGATGGACTCAAACATATAGAAATTCCTTTTCAGCCCTTCCCCTTCCTCCAAAGGTATTACACTATTCTATAAGTTCCTTGGGAATACTCATTGCTTCATGAAAACCACACACATGTTGAAATGGGACCGTGAATTGGGAACAACATTCTCCGAGCAACAATGGTTGAAAGCCATTCAGATATATTATAAAAGCACCCGCTCTGCCTCTCATTGGGAATCATTTTACAAATTGCTCCAAAGATGGTACCACACGCCTTCTAAATTGGCCAAATTCTCTAACTTACAATCACCAAGTTGCTGGAGACTATGCGACGACATCGGATCTCTAGCCCATATTTGTTGGCAATCGTTACGCTCTTTTTGGAACCAAGTATTCAAACTCCTTTCCCAATTCACATCCACCCCTATTTCACCTTCTATCTCACTAGCATTGCTTCATATGGACCTGAACTTATTCCCCCCATGTTCCAGAGTTATCGTATCCCATACGTTATCCCATACGTTATTGCCCTTTTAGATAACTCTTCCCTGGCCTGATCAGAGGTAATGCTTGAGCCTGTTTATACATACGTAGTATAGGTGCTCAGTGATCTCATGCTGTTGGGTCATAGTTACTGGTTAAAATGGTATTCCATTCACAATTCATAGTATTAATTGCCCTTTGATTATTTTGTATTTTCTAATTATTCATTATTTGTGTTGCGTTAGCAATGCCTGCTAACGAGTAATAATTAGGGCAGTGCTCTAAAGGTGGCCATACACTTTACAACCATCGCAAGACCTTAGTACGATCTGCCCATCTTGGACAGGCAGATCGTACTTGCGATGACCGCAATGCTGAACGGGCAGTGTGCGCGTACGCACAGTGGCCCGTTCGACATTTGTCTCCCAAGCATCATTCAAACCAGCCGAAAATCGTAAGATTTTCGGCTGGTTTTCTATTTTCTAGCGTGCTCCTTAGACAAAAGACGTGCGACCGTGCAGTAGAAACGGTCGCACGTCTTCATTCACACTGCACGATTCTCGTACGATCGCGGGATTTCCAGTGATTCTTGTACGAGAATCGTGCAGTGTATGGGCACCTTTAGAATCACAACCTCCAGGAAACATCAGGGTGTAGCTTATGTGTTCATGTAGCTGAATAATGAGGTGATTTTACTCAACCTAGAATACATTAATATGAACTTGTCATACTAACAAGGTAGGAGCAGCCATTTTGTAAGCTAGACCAGATTTTTGGAAGGACATAGGAGGCAAAGAAATAGGAGGGCATGCAATCACAATATGATTGGTCTGTAATGCAGCTTTCTGCCAAAGGATAATGGATGGGGTAAAAGGAGAGTGTCCCATGTCGGGTTGAGGGGGGGTGGTGAGAATGGGAACAGTTATGAGCGGGAGAGATGTTTTAACCTTTCTGCTTCTTCGGAGAGTGTTGATATGCCTGCACCAGACAGGAGATTGTTTTCTAACCTGGAAAATGGGGGTGTCATCTCATAATAATGGGTGCTACTACCCATAGCTACCCTCTTAATTCACAGTACCCTATAATTGCTATTTTTAGGTGGTTATCCTCGCAGTACAATAAGATAAGAAGCAAATATATATATATAGGTATATATATATCTATAGATCTATAGATATACATATATCTATAGATCTATAGATCTGTTAAGGAAACTGTCTTTTTTACAATATTTAGTTTAGTTGTTTTTATAGCTAGCTGGGCTTCTCTGTCCTAATAGACTAATCACCTGAATGCCTTGACTCTACATCTTCCTTTTAACCTACTACACACCCCATAAGAGACACGGGGGGGAATTTATTAAATCTGGAGGATAGATAATCTTGAGCAGTTGTCCATATTAATCAGCTTCTATCTTCTTTTTGTTTAGTTAAGCTTTGAAAATGAAAGATAGAAGGTGATTGGTTGCCATGGGCAACTGCTCCCAGGTTCTGTCTCCTCCAGTTTTAATAAATTCCCCCCATGATTAAGAGCGGTCTTAAACTAGACCGTGAAGGGCGCATTGTAGTAATATGTAACTAGTTCTTCATAGCACATCTCAAGGTGATAAAACTGATTGATTCATACTTGTTTGGAAAGAAAAAGGGTGTTTGTTAAAATTTAGTGTCTATAAATGTGGAAAAGAAGAACAGCAATAAGGGACAGCCACAAATCCTGAGTGCAATAAACATCAGAAATAACCTAGAGCATGGAATTATATTTTAAAGGTAGTCCACTTTTTTTGGGGAAAAAATAAATGCACACTTTTTCATAAAAGTAGAAACAAATGTGCATTTATTATTTTTTTCGCTTTGTGGCGAGAGTTAAGTATCACAAGCACAATTAGTGGATCACGGGCGCAATGCTCTGGCTCCTGCAGATTCTACCTTCCGTCCATGTCCGTACCGAGGAGAAAGAGAATGTGCAGGAGCCAGAGCTTTGCACTTGCAGTCCATTTATCGTGCTGAATATGGGTGTAACATGAAACATAGTCCAAAAGGTAAACGTGGCTGAGCGCTGGGTTCACACCTGGGCGTTGCTATAGGCGCGTTTTATGCTCTCTTTTTTTTTAGCACGTTTTTTAGTTCAATGAAACACGCGTTTGACGCTCGTTTTTTAACCTCCCTGGCGGTATGATTTTAAATTTTTGTATCTTTTTTCCTCCAATCTTTTTTTCGTTTTTTTTTTAAACTTCCTGCCGGTTCCGCCCCCCCCCTGTGACGCGGACGCTCGCAAGGGACGGAACCCGGAAGACGTCAGCGGCCGAAGGACACAGCGGGGAACGCGTACAAGGTAAGACCTACGCTGTATTCCCGAGTGTGGCTAGGGGTTACTGCTTTGTTAACCCCGAGCCACACTCAGGAATACCAATGGATATGCACGGAAATCCGCCCCAAAGAGACTCAAGTACTATTTTGAGCGATGGGCGTTTTTCAGCTTTTCTATCAGCGCTGAAAAACGCCCAGGTGGGAACCATGCCCATACCAATTAATGGGATTTCACTTGTTGAGCGTTTTTTCAGCGCTTCCATCAGCGCTGAAAAACGCCCAGGTGTGAACCCAGCCTTAGGCCTGGTTCACACCTGTACGTTTTGTAGCGCGTTCAACGCTCTACAAACGCTCTACAAAATGCTCAAACATGAAAATCCCATTCTTTTCTATGGGTATGGTTCACACCTTGCCGTATTTCAGCCCGTCTGAACGCGCTACAAAACGGCCTACGCCTGAAAAGATACATGAGCTTCTTTGAGGCGTTTTTGTCGCGCGTTTCCGTTGGGATACAGCCAAGTAGCCCTCGGAAACGCGCATTTGTCGCGCGTTTTTTTACCGTGAATCGCGGTAAAACGCGCGTCACGAAACGCGCATATTTGATACGCCCAGGTGTGAACAGAGCCTTAAGCTGTTGTAGTCAGATCAGTTATGAGATGATTTATGTTTGGTTGCTTTGGGTATTTGCACTTTACATTTAGCCATTGCCCATTGTGCCACCTTACGAAGCATATATTGAAATAAAAAATATACAATTGTAGCTGGACTGGTCATTGCTTTTTTGAGGTTTGTGCGCCTTTAAGTTGCAGCAACAAGTGGACTGTGTTATAGGCCCTCTCTGTGATATATTGTCTAGCAGCATCTGCTGAAATATTTCCACTGTTTACAGAACGTTTTGTGGACAATAAGGGCTGCTGTGTTCTCAGCTCTGCCTGTGACAAATGATGAAACGCATCTCTTTGTATGAGTACAGATGATGATCTCAGCCTAGATATTCATGTGCTTGTTGACCTCTTATCCTCTGCCAGCACTGTAGGGCCGGTGTCTCCAGCAGGTACGGGGTTAACCCTGTGTCATTCCCCATGTTGATAATGCGGAACCTTATCTGGGTATAGTTCACTATTTACTCAGTTTTCAGTGACTCATGTGCTTGTGGAGATAGCCAAGATCAGGAGGACTGCTGTCTGCTCTGTGGGTGATGTGAAGAGTAATATGAGGAGGAACAAGTCTGTGAAACTGGACCCACCTTCCCCCGGCTTTGTTATAGAATGGGAGACTTATCTTAGAACCCTAACGCTCTGCACTTAGGCCTCATTCCCACTTGCAGTGTCAAACTTAATGTGTCATTCAGACATTGCTTACCTGCATTCAGCATTGTTGCATTTAGAGAAAATAGAATTCCAGGTTCCGATTAGAAACTCTAAATACGGCAAAATGCATGTAAATGTGGCTTTAAGCAGGAACATCTAAACGCAGGAGAAGGTGATCTGGGAAGCAGAGGGCCCCATTCACGCTTGCGAATGTGGCCACATCACTTAGGGCCAGTTCACACCACAAACAGTGCGTACCAGAGTGGCCAGCCTCTGGAATGCACTGTCGCAATGTGGCCGGCTCCCTGCGTCCAGGGGCGGGAGGGGGCATGGCGGTGCATTGAAGTCAATGGCACCGTAGCCACACCCCCCTGCTCACAGTGTGATCGCCCACACACGAACGCGTGGTACATTGGTGCCTACATTCCGGCCCAGTGCAATCTGCAAAAATGCTGCCATTGTCTTCAATGCACCACCACGCCACCCCTTCCACTCCTGAACGCAGGGAGCCGGCTGTGTTGTGATATAGTGCATTCCAGAGGCTGACCACTCTGGAACGCACTGTTTGTGGTGTGTGCTGGCCCTTGGTTTCACAAGTTCCTCCTTGAGACTTGTGATCAGCTGCAGGAGGGAGGCACTGTATAATGACAACTGCTGTTACCTGCAGATGATCGCACCTGGATGACAAACAGTCTGCATCCAGGTGTGGTCATCCATGTGCAGATAATCGCACCATGTATAACGTTTATGCGAACAGCTGTGGACCACGGCAGCGGTCGTTTTAAACAACCCCTCCTACCTGGAGCTGATTGCATGAGTCTCATGGAGGAATTGATGAGACTTGATCCAGCACCATTTGCAAATAGAAATGGGGCCTAAAAGTTGTTAATACTTCTCAGATAACTTCTCCTGAGTTCTGAAAAGCTAAACGCAGGAGTGCCGATGTGAATGAGGCTCTCTCCTGGTTTACCAGCCATCCATAGAAATATGCAAAGATGGACCATAAAGTAATATTATTATTGTTGCTGAAGTTCTGTTGTGTTTTTTCTTTTAATGCCCCATTTATATCTCCATGTTTTAGCATGTGTGGCGAAATGCAAAACAACACGTGTCATAGAAACGCGTGTTTTAAAACAATGAGCCTGTTCACATCGATGTGCTGCATTGCGCTGCGTTTTGTAAAATGAGGCATGTCCGTTCTTCTGTGCGATGCGAGACTCATGGAATCAAAAATATACTGCAACACATAATGAAAACACATACTAACTCAGTTCAACACACTAACAAATGGACAAATACCAAAACAGATATCTGTAAAACTGACCTGAGGTTTTTATATAAAGGGCCCTGTACAGGACTGAGTATAATCCATTGTAAGATGCTGTTTGTATATTGTATATAGAAGCTGCCATCACTGACTGACTTCTTTTGAAGTTGCGTGCTCTAGAGTTGTCATCCTGTGTCCCAATTGCAGCCAAAATATCTTATTTTGAATAGAGCAGGCAAGGTTTATATTGTTGTCTGGCTTACTGACGGGTAGTCCTGCCACCGGATATTGCATTGTGGGATATGGGTAGAGGGCTGGCACTCCATTATCAGGAAGCAGAGAATCTGGATGAGGCTACAAAACATCTAAAGGTATGTACAGCTTGTGTGGCTATCAGCCTTTTAGCTTCCCTTAGGCCTTGTTCACACCAAGCGTGTTCCTTTACCAAAAACAGCCTGGAACACATCCAAAACGCGGCACAACCCACTGCAGAAACTCATGCAGATCTGCTCTGCATTTGGTGTGAACAAGCCCTTAGCTTTGTTTTGTTAAATAAAATTAAAAAGTGTCCTTATTCCAAAGTGCAGGCACCCACAGAAGGCACATATGGTTACTTTCAGCAGCCTTCATTTCTTTGGATTCCTGGCCTATCTAACCTGCACTGGTTAGACTCGCCTGTATTGTAGAAGGCTGGCCCACACCTTCCTTTTAGCTTTCCTGATCACTATGATGGGTGGCCTCCTTGGCCAATAGGAAGTGATGAAAGGGTCAAAACCTTGCAGATTATTCCTGATGAAATCTGGAGGGTTCATGAGCACAAATGATGACGGCTGAAGATGAATCCAGCCATATTTGTATTTCTTTTAGGCCTTGTTTACACCAAGCGCGTTCCAGGAGCAGAGCAGTTACAGACCGGATCAAAACTGCGTCCAATGTATTCCAAATGGTATTTTGGGCTCTAGTTCACACCAGAGCGTTCAGTTCCAGAGCATGTGGGAAAACTGCAGCAAGCCCTATTTTACCTGCTCTGGAACGCATGCAAACGCATCAAAAACCCTTGGAACGCACTGAAAGCAACTTTTTTAAAACCAAAAACAGCCTGGAACACATCCAAAACGCGGCACAACCCACTGCAGAAACTCATGCAGATCTGCTCTGCATTTGGTGTGAACAAGCCCTTAGCTTTGTTTTGTTAAATAAAATTA
Organism: Nanorana parkeri; assembly: GCF_000935625.1. NCBI lineage: Eukaryota > Metazoa > Chordata > Amphibia > Anura > Dicroglossidae > Nanorana > Nanorana parkeri. The sequence goes on along the minus strand of NW_017307026.1, from coordinate 239,644 downwards.
AAAAGTGTCCTTATTCCAAAGTGCAGGCACCCACAGAAGGCACATATGGTTACTTTCAGCAGCCTTCATTTCTTTGGATTCCTGGCCTATCTAACCTGCACTGGTTAGACTCGCCTGTATTGTAGAAGGCTGGCCCACACCTTCCTTTTAGCTTTCCTGATCACTATGATGGGTGGCCTCCTTGGCCAATAGGAAGTGATGAAAGGGTCAAAACCTTGCAGATTATTCCTGATGAAATCTGGAGGGTTCATGAGCACAAATGATGACGGCTGAAGATGAATCCAGCCACTTTTAACACTTATTATTATTATTATTATTATTATAATTTTTTCATTACAAGTGTCCTTTACATCTGGTGATCTTGCCAGTTTGGAAGAACAAAGCCAGAGGTGACTGTGCATAAGGAATGTTTGTTTACTTTACACATCACCATTGTGTATTCACACTTCCCTATTGAACAAGCCCAGTGATCTTTAAAACCACTCATATTCTTTACTCATTAGGATTAGGTCATCTCTTTATCTACAGAATAGTTTAAAGCAGAACTCCAGCCAAAAATAATACATGTAGATAAGAATGAAAAGTCCATTATAGATAACAGAAACAAAACCAGCCTTTGCTGCAATATTTCCCTTCCATACAGAGGTTTTCCCTACAGTTCTTTTATCTGCTGATAGATGTTTAAAAGTAGATGTTTAGTGAAAGTAGAAGCAGCACAGTTATGCGCTAATCTCTCTGTCACTCTGCTATCCCCACCAATCGGCATGCTTTTTGTTAGCACATAAACTGATTGGCTCCTTGTGCTGCTTCCTCCCATACTCTGGTATGCTAATGCAAGATGCTGATACCCGGCTGAACCCAGGTACTTATACTGCTTGTATTTAACCTCTTCCTGTTGGTATAACACGTATATGTGGCAGTACAGTGGGTGGGCGCTAATTTTGGCATGCTGCATATATGCATCCTAGGGGCTCTACTGTTGTGTGTTGAGTGCACACTGACTGAGCTGTCCCTGGCGGCACCCGGTCACGGCAAATGATTGGGAGACAGTGGGATCAGCCCCAATCATGTGACAGCCAGCCACAGTGGTCACATGATCACGACTCCCAGCATTAAGACCCAGTTAAAGGGTCAGCATGAGGCAGCAGCAAGGGGTTAAAAAAAATACATGTACCGATATATTAATTACAGAGCTTCATCAAAAGACGGCTGGCTAAGGGCCCATTCACACCAAATGCGGTGCGTTCCAGAGCCGTAGCTGCTGGGACGCACAGCAATCGCTCACTAAACTTCCCCCTTCGTTCTGGGGTAGAAAGGGGTGTGGTTTTTTTGTGTTCGCAGTGGACCGAAACACAGGCAATGCTTTGCCACTCGTCCAATTACACTGCCGCTCTGGAACGCAACACATTTGGTGTGAACAAGCCCTTGGAGTGGTGACACAAGGAAGTGCATATCGGAGGTCTAAGTGAAATTGTGTCACTGCCCATAGTACATCCCATGGTACATACAAACTTTTAGATTGATATGGTTATTAGGAGGGGGATTGAACTTATGGAAATTCAATATAGAAATACAGATTTATTTTTAATTTTTGACCATAGATGCCCTTTAATTTGTGTCATGTATATGTGCTTGGAGTTCAGCTTTAATGTCCTATTTGTTTGTGTGTGAAATGTTGTTACTCAGTAACTGCCGCAAATATATAAACAAACAATTTATTGCATCCCTATTCAGTTGAACCCATCTGTAGTTCCTCATGTTTTTGTTGAATATATGCAATTTCTTCCACCTGGCCCTTTGTTATTCATCTCTATTTCACACATTTCGCTCCCCTATTCAGCAATCGCCGTAGCTGGTTTATGAATATCAAATGGTTGCAGTTATCGGCTCAGATTTCTGAGTGATCAGTTTGCTGGTAAATTGTTATCAATATTTATATAGCTGTGAAAGGGACTATCCGTTTCATCAAAATCATTACATGAAAACATGATCTGAATCTTAGAAGCGTGCCATAGACGATCTTGTGCTAGATTAGGCCCATTCATCTCCCAGCAAAGTCTGGATCCTAAAACTATATTGCTGACAGCTGAACAAACTGGAGCTGCAAGAGTATTACATTACATACCAGAATAAAACAAATGGCATTCAGTGATGACACAGCTTCTCGTTATTGTTACCAATAATCGAAAAAATAAGATATCTGAGGCTCAGAAAATATTTTTTCATTTAATGTTAAAATGTACATATTTCATTGCTTCTTTAAAAGGGAGTTTCAGCTTATACTGTGTTTTTCCCCCAAAAAATAGGCAGCACCTGTAATGTTCAACACTGAATTTTAAACGGACTACTTGTTGTACTTACTAAAGTTAAAGTAAACCTGTGCTCAGATCATGTACACTAAATCATTTACTTGTTCTGTACAAGCAGTAATGAACTTTAAAGCAAGTCCCCATTCACCTCAGTATCTACAAGCATTGTAGAGAAACTCATTTTCTAAATTCTCGCAACAGACAGTTAAATCTTGGCATTGGAAATTCCTCTGCTCCTCGGCTCCATCTAGTGGTAACAATGTGGTGCACATCAAAAATGAAGATGTTCTCAGAGCGAACAGCTGTGCAAACGTTTTATAAATCCTCAATCCCAAATGTAAATCAATGTAAATCAGTTAGATTTACAGCCTCAGCCTAGACTAGCAGTAAAGGGAAAATGTTTTCAGATAAGAACAGTTTCAGCAAGTACAGAAATTGTCAGTTGATCTTTCTAGAAATTTAGTCTACTTGAAACTTCTTAACATTGTGTTTTCAGTTCAATTCATATCAACCTTTCTAGCTGTCCTCTGTAGACTACCAATTTCCCCACCCCCATGTGATGGAGATGGAGAGGAATGCGTTTGTATTCCAAATCAGGAGAGCAGCCTAGGGTGACAACACTGCTCCTCCATAGGTACAGTGGAGTGAGAGTTGTCACCCTAGGGCAGGAATTGTGTTCACAGGATTTCCAGATGAAAATGAGGGGAAGAAAGTCTGAAAAAAGAAAAACGTACACTTGCAGTTGGCCTACCATTAATTCCTTGTTTTGTGTAGGGGACTTAAAGAAAACTGTATTACTTATCTGATCCTGGCTCCTGTGGCAGTCTACACTCATGTCTCTCCCTCCTTCCGCTCTGGCTATGAAATGTCCCTCAATTTGCTTAGGTCTTATGCAGGTCGAAGGAGCTGCATAAGATGTGATGATGTTGGCGGCCCTTAGACTGCTGGAGCCCAGAGTGGAAGAGGCTGTGGGGACCGTTCTAGCAGCTCGAAGGGAGCTGGGATCAGGTAAGTTAGGGCCCGTTCACACATATAGCGCTGACCTATGTTATACCACACTGGATCAATGCAAGTCACAGCAAGGACACACAGAAAACAATTGTTGGGAAGTGTGCTGCGATAAAATACAAACATGCTGCGTTTTACCGCAGTGCACTACATGCCACCGCAGGTCGCGGGAACCTGGATAGTGTGTACGTATTGTACACTCCACATAAGGTAAAATACAATATCATACAATGCACACTACTGAAGTTGTCACAATGCTTTAGTGTGAACGGGCCCTAAATCTGGGCATGAGCACTTAACCCTTGCAGTGCAGCAGAAGGGGAAGTTTTGTATTTGCCTGAAGTTCTTTAATGAAAGGAAATCATGTCATTTGGGTTCAGCATTTGTTCATAAACTAGATCTGCACTTGTATTCAGAACAAGGTGTTTGGAGATGTGGAGCAACCGTGCTCTGCAGTCATAAGGAAGACCCTGTAAAGTGTCTGGCAAGAGGGGCGCATCATTCTAATCCAGCATTTCCAGATCTGATTCTCACACAGAGCTGGAAGTATATTCATGTGTGGAGAATGAACAAACCATTTTAATTGACCAGATGGCTGTATTCATCCACGCCAGTGACCCCTGCTGATGTTTCCTGCCGTGTCCAGAATATAGACTACTATGCTGAGTGCACTAGAAATCATCTAATCTCTTACACATGAAACATTGGAGCGTAATGTGATGAAGAAGTGATTTGTGCTATTAAACACCCGGGGTACCGAGCAGCAGTAAGTTTGCATTGTCATAAGGAAATGCTTGGGTGACCCTGCCATGTTGCGGGTGGCACGCAATACTTTTTTTCCCCTGTAGATCAGATGTTTTGTAATAAAGTAAAACTAGATGTAATTGATTTGCACTTTGAGACAAGAGTATGTAGCTGTGAACAGTCCTGTGATGACGATCAGACAAATGAGAGATGCGCTTTGATTTCCAGTCCCTGGAGCCACAGCAGATATGAATCGATGCAAAGTGTGGCCTGTGGGCTGAGCCGGCATAGCCAGCTGCAGGCTTCATACAGTTTACACTGCAGGAGGGATCCCCCCAGCCATTCCTGGGCTGACTTTATCATTTGTAGATAACAGTTCCATTACAAGTTACTTAGTGAAATCCTACTGCCTGATCTGATGGCCGGGCTTCCAGACAGATGAATCACTCTTCAAATTGTCTCATTACAAAACCGATGAGCAAGAAAGATGAGGGAAATTGAGTAAACAGGCCTTTATTGATGGAGCTTTGCTCAGAGCAGCAGGCCGTCTGGGACCTTTTAGCAGAATAAAATAATTGGAAGGGGAGAGTGCAGTCAAAAAGTAGTTCAAATTGAAGACTGGAATATTATTGCTGAAATGACTCAATATAATCAGTCAGCGTGCTGCAACCAGTGGGATACATCAGACTCACTTCCTGGGAGGTGTCTTTGTGCCCCCATCTGATACATCATGCAAAGCACTACTTATTGGTCCTGGACAGGGTAGGATCTTGCTTTTTTGGGGTCCTTTTTCTTTTTTTCTTTGACTAATGCAAACCTGCTCAGGAAAACACACATGATGACTATGTACAGGCAGTCCCCGGGTTACACGCAAGATAGGGACTGTAGGTTTGTACTTAAGTTGAATTTGTATGTATGTGTTTGTATGTAAGTCGGAACAGGTACATTTTTCTAAGTGTAACTCCAGCCAAAAAAAAAACATATAATACATTTTTTTTATTTAAAATGACACACCAAAAAAAGTTTTTTCTATTTTTAAATTATTTTATAAACGTGATTTTTTTTTTTATTTGTTTGCATTTTTTATTTTTTTGTTTAACTTTTGCATATTTCAAATTGCAATAGCCAATAGCAGGCTGGCTATTGCATCTGCCTGCTGTCAATCAGCAGAGGAGGGGGCTGAAGGAGAAAGTTCTCTATCAGGTCCTCCCATGCTGATTGACAGCAGACAGTGGGCGGGTGCAATAGCCAGCTTGCTATTGCATTTTACAATATCCAATAGCAGGCTGGGTATGGCTCCCAGCCTGCAGAGGCAGGGGGGCGGGGCAGAGGAGCCACGGCCGGACTGGGGAGCGGAGGATTCGCCGGAACGGGCAAGAGAAGCCGACGGACAGGATCGGGGGAAGAAGAGGGCAGGACAGCAGCAGAGGTACGGGGGGCAGCGGCGCAATGCAGCGGTCTGTGTCCCCGCTGCCTCCGCCAACACAGGCGGCGAGAGCAGCGCGAATTTGAAGGGACACAGGCCGCTGCAGCCACCGGTACATTTAGGAGAACTGTGGACCCCGGTTTGTAAGTCGGACATCCGTAACCCGGCAACTGCCTGTATCTGATATTTTCACAAATGCCCCTTTCCCATATGACGCAGTTTCCCCTGTGATCCTGCCATAGGGTGACAACAATCACTCTCTGTGCTGTATACATAGAGGAGCAGCATTGTCACCCTAGGACATGAAGTGTGTTAGGACTCCAGAGCAGCTCTCCCCTCCTCATAATTTGTGGGGTTGTTCTCTAGTCCACAGAGATGAACTGGGCAGGGAAGATAACAGACACAATAAAGCGGAGTATACACGGTTTGAAAAAAACTTGGAATGTTCAATTTTCTAATAGTTAATTGTGTCAAATGGATGATCAATTTCCACTGTTGTGATGAAAGAGCAGGATGGAATTTGTTTCTCAAATGAACAAAATTGTAACAGTAAATGAGGTTAGGGTTCTGAAAATTCCAAAATCGAATGTTTAAATCCAAATTTCCAATGACATTCGTCAAGTCACTAATGACATTGAATGTTCTAACGGGGTTTGTTTTATGAGCATTCATACAACAATCTACCGGCATATGGCCTGCTTAAAGAAGAACTCTGGTCAGAATAAAACGTAACCCTTGAAGTGGGGCTACCCCGGCACTAGGGTTTAGTGCTTGTTTTGGTAGAACGCATGCACGCACACACACTAGAGCGATGATGTCAGTACTACTGTTACATGGGTTTACAAAGAGCATTTGGTGCACACAAAGTGGATTTATGCCTTTCTGGCTATTGGGTAATATATTTAAATGAAGGTTTCTGTGGCCAGAGTTTGGCTTTCATTACATTATTGAGCATCATTGTTTGTTTACATGATCATGTTTTCAGATATCAGTCTGCAGGTACAAGCCCTGTTGACAGTTTGATGTAATCAGAGCTGGAAAGCTCCAATTATTCTTGTGCGATAATGTCACAGCGGTGATATCCGCTCCGATCAGGAGATCCGATCATTGTACTCAGATGTCGGTACTTCTTGTAACCGCTGGAAACAGCGGCCTGCCCTGAGTGTTGCCTTGATTCATTAATGACAGATCTGTTCTTCAGCCTCTAAACACTTTTGTTGTCATTTTCATTTCCTGCTGGTACAATTTACAGCAAGTAAAATTGACAGGATATTCGTATTTATGTTCAGATATAAGTGGCCTTTCCTTCTTTGCTTGTTTGACAGAGCAGGAAGCTGCAAATACGAAACCTTTTGGTGTTATCCGCAGCCACAGTGTTCATGTTGGTGTGCAGGCTGGCAGAAGCTACAGGAAATGGCATTTCTCTAAAGTAGTGTAATTAACACTTACCTGTACCCATTACAGCCCAACACATTCCAGCCAGAGTATGTGATAGGGGAACAAGAGCTTCCTGGTATCCCTGCAGGGGAGTCACTGCATGCAGACATCTATGATAACCTTCAGTGTAATAAACGATGATCTATGTAATTGCTATACAGGATTTTGTTTTTAAATAGTATGTAAAAGTGCCTTTTTATTTCAAGGTAAACTATAATAGTTAAGGGTCAGTTTATTTATGTTTTATAGTATTTTTTAAACCTCATGGTTCACATGTTTTTTACTATATATAAACGTTTAATATCCGGCAAAGGATTCCCAGAGGGCACAGCAGTAGTTAGCTACTCTCAGATAGGTTTGGTGTCATTAAAACCTAGATGGAACCATCCATAAGGGATGAGCCACTGCTCTATGTGTGAGTAAACATCAGCTTTAGCTATTGAGCTCTGTAAATAAGTTTTTTTCTACCAAACAGACTTGGAAGACTCTGAGGGGGTGTAAAGAAGCCTAAAGCCTCACCTACTGACTGGATGGAAGACTGAAATTATTTTAGTAAACTGGCATTTTGGTTGCGTTTGGCCTAGCTGTGGTTCAGTCATTCAGCTGCAGTACATTATTTGTGCTTGCCTTGCACAGAACACACTTGCTGCTTGTTGTAGATGTAAGTTACATAGTAGCAGTATTGTTCAAAGGAAGGGAAAAGGCAACACAAACTCATTGGAAAGTGGATGCAAAATACATCCCAGACAACAATGTTCATATGTCCTAAGAAGCTACATTTCTGCCAAAAGTAACCTGTCCACGGGACTTGTACAAATAACATTGAAAATGGCTCCTTTGTTATGTTTGCACAGTGGCAGCAAGACATATGAATACTCCAGGCTTAGGCCCCATTCACACGTAGCGACATACCTTTTGCAGCGGCCGGGATAGCGTGACTTTTGGGGCGACGATCCAGCGACGGTAGCGCGACCTTCTCTGTCGGGCTCCAAAAGCAAAATCGCGCAAAATCAGCCGAAAGAAGGGTCCTGTAGAAGCGACTTGCGACCGCGACGAGCGACATGGAGCTAAGACAGCTCCATTGAATATCATTAGCCGGCGACTTCTCGCGATATCACGCTGCAAAAATGCGTGATATCGCAGCGGAAATTGCTACGTGTGAATTAGGGAGGACAGGGCGTAGGAATAAACCTATGACTGCTTATACTGATGTAATGATTTGTCCTGATGTGGCAAAATCCGCTCCAAAAAGGGTCCTGCTGTAGCGACGCACGACCCGCGACAGCGACGGACAGAGCCCCATTGAGATGCATTGGAGAGCGATATCGCGCTGTAAATATCGCTCAGTGTGAATGGGGCCTAATACGCATTGATTTTAAACATTATTCATGCAGGTTACATGTGGACGAATTTGAAGTGTAACCTTTTACATGCTGACAGTGACAAGCCATTAACTTTTATGCAGGACAAGTATTGAAGTGAGGTGTGAGATGGACATCGCTTGTGTCTTAAGAGCTTCAGTGATCTCCGATTTATTATCCATTTTGATAAATGATGGGAAATAACATACTGTCTCGGATCTCTGCTAAACAATGTAGCCGGGTCCTTGGCATCACTTCTGCTGCTGTTAAAACAATGCAGCTTGATCAAGGACGTGCTCCAGTCTGTGAATGGATAGTAAAGGAGCAGCAGCACACTGATAAAGTAATCACTTTGTTCTCTTCTCCCGTCTGCAAGCTCTTTTTTTTGTAAGATTGGGGGCACTAATGAGATATTAAAATGCTTCCCCTTCCTCTTGTGTCTGCTGATTATAGAATACTAATATAAAGGAAGATTAAAGTGGTATAAAACTAAATTTTTTTAAATGAGTCCCTTTTGAAAATGCTAGTTGCTTGGCTGTTGTGCCAACACTGGTATTTTAGGAGTTACCGACCCAGGAGAACTGTGCAGATTAGAAAAGTCTTGTGTACATACCATTCCTGGTAATTCAAAATACTGAAGAATGAGGATTATCTTAACACTCAGGCTGAACTAGCATTTTCAGAAGGGTAGCTAAGCAATGGGCCTCCTATGGCGTCACAAGCGTCTTTAAGACACAGACCTGAAATGATTCACCATTTAAATCTGTATGAAGCATGTTGGGGGTCCACGACGCACTTTACCTAAGTTCAAAGAAGAAAGATCTGGGAACATGCATACTTTTCCGCTAAGTACTATTGGTTGAGTCACCATTCAGCTAAACTCCGTAGGCCTGTCTAGAATCTCTGGTAGTAGATAAAGCTGCCAAAATCCTGGTCGGTCAGTGACTAATATTTTACGGGTTTTTTTTTTCCTTGACAGAAAAAAAGAATAAAGAATAAACAGCTTGTGCCTTGTTATTTAGACAGCCACTTGTGTGCAGCTTGTGTCTGCTTCTATAGCAGTGACTCATGTTTGTATGTCTTCCCACTCCTTGGAATCTGTACGGATCAGTCTAAAGTTCTTGTGTTTTCATGACAATAGATTGTGCTCTCTGTAATGTCAGGCATCACAAGCTATTTTTACTGTCTGCTTAATTAGACATAGTTTCTATACTATAATATGCTATATCGGTTCTTAGAAATCCATGCATGTTTCAGCTGACATGATAGACTAGGGATGTTCAGATACCAGTGATGATACTTGCCAATTTCACCAGAACCACCAGGGTTGCAGCTGGGACCTGGCTCTGGCCCTCCACCACTGTCCTGAAATCATTAGTCTGTATTGTTTTAGAAAAACTGTCACATGACAATAAACAAAAATGTATCAGTACTTGTATCTGTGAGTACTTGGACAAGTATCAGTACTTGGTCTGGAAAAAATGGTATTGGTGCATCCCTTATAAGTGTGTGTGTGTGTGTGTATGTATATATATATGTGTACACATATATACATATATACAGGTGAAACTCGAATAATTAGAATATCGTGCAAAAGTTCATTTATTTCACTAATGCAACTCAAAAGGTGAAACTAATATATGAGAGAGACTCATTACATGCAAAGCAAGATAGTTCAAGCCGTGATTTGTCATAAGGCCTCATTCACACTGCCGCGCGTATACGCATTGTACCATGTGCAACATATGCAAATAAATGGCTCCATACACACAGCCGCGTATGGAGCTGTATATTTGCACAGCGTATATATGCGCAAAAACAGAATGGAACAGAGATGCGTCCGGGCAGCGTATCTCTGCGTATTTACTCGCACATACGCGTGTTTACGCGCATATACGCGCGCACATGCGTACAGCACATTACAATTCCATTACGAGTGATGCATTCTGGAATTGCATATAGTGCACGCATATACGCTCGTATATACGCGCATAGACGCAATATATTATTTTGCTTGCGTTGTGTGTGAATGAGGCCTAATTGTGATGATTATGGCTTACAGCTCATGAAAACCCCAAACCCCAAATCCACAATCTCAGAAAATGAGAATACTGTGAAAAGGTGCAATATTCTAGGCTCAAAGTGTCCCACTCTAATCAGCTAATTAAGCCAGAAGACCTGCAAAGGGTTCCTGAGCCTTTAAATGGTCTCTCAGTCTGGTTCAGTAGGAATCACAATTTTCTGGTCTGGTCTGGAATTGACTGTGATGGCGTGAACTGTGGCCAAGAAGAGCATAGGGAAACATTGGGATGCATTTTAGGTCCGGAAACGGTCTGGTCTGCAGGTGATCTGGAGGTGGTGTGAATGGGCCCTGAAGGACCGTTGGCTACCTGGCTCCAGGGATTTGTCCAGCCCTGGGGTATACAATCCATCAATAAGCAGCAGCAGCTGTGCCAAGGATGCCAGCAGTGTAAAATGTGCAGTGCAGCACCTTTTCAGGTCAAAACATTTTTTGTCTTCCTATCACATTGTACATTTAAGTATAGAGAGTAAAAATATTTTGTTTATTTAATTATGTAATCATGGCCATGAGGACAGCCAAGGTAGCACTGAAGGACCACATGTGACCCTGATTAGTCAGTTGTGTACCACCACCCTAAAAGAAAGAGTACCTTTTGCATGCACTATTTTTTCAGATCACACTGGACCGCAACGCAGGCATTGATGTGCCACGCGATCTGGTGCAGGCGATCGCACTGTGGGCTGCGGTGCCATTGACTTCAATGCATCGTCACACCACCTCCCGCCCCTGAATGCAGGAAGCCAGCCGGGATGAGATACAGTGCGTTCCAGCAGCACTATGCACTGTGAACAAGCCCTTAAAGAGTAATGCAGGAAACGGACAGATTAGCTAGTGTTATCATGAATTACACCGCAAATAAACCTTTGCTCGTGGTCATATAATAGCTTGCACCTAAGATATCACACCTTTAAATAAATCCTAATTACTAACAGTCTTCTTCAATGCGTTTCTAACATCACCAAAGGGTATTTGACTATGTGGCTGATTACTAGCATTGGCCAAGAATTTGCTCCCATCCACTATAATGTGTGTGTAGCATTAACGCATTGCTCATCCCTGCATGCCGGAGAGGAGTGACACAGTTCTAATGTGGAGGAAGTGAAGGTTCAGATGACTAGTTACTCAGTGCACAATTATAATGTTATCATATTCCTTCCACTTATCTGTGTTTTTTCTATGATAAATGCTCGGGAAGGAGGAATTACAGTAAGCCACAGTTACAAATAGCTTGCTCATTTAATGTAGAACATTGTTTAAAGAGCTAAACCAATTCTCTATTATGATAAGCAGAAGTAATTGTATCTAATAACAAGCAGTATATATCCGATCCAATTAGTTTGCTGTGCCGTCCCTGATGTCTTTATCTCCGCTTCAGTATTTAATTGTATTTATTGATCCCAGGTTTGAGTCATAGAGGCTTTTTTTTTTTCTTTTCAGTACTGGTTAAAGAAGTTACCTTTTTTTATTTTATCAGTCAGGGGGCCAAATGCATATAGTACTTGGTCCAGTTCAGATCAGTGGCCCCATTGTAGAATATAAGCACCTCTTTATTTATGTTAATGCCGGCTGTAGCTCCACTATAGTCTGAAGATGAAAATGTGGGTGTTCCGTTGGGGGGAGGCACAGCCAGTTCTAAGCCCCTCACCCACTCCTTTAGCTGACTGTTCTATCTGACGGGGCCCACTTGTAAACACTCGATTGATCATAGCCCACAGTGCTGAGTAATCTCTTATGAATGGCAATGCTGGCCTCCAGAGCGGCCCCTACTGCCAGAGACCAGCGCTGCAACTCAAACCTCCAGCTCCTTGAAAGCAGTGTGGTTGGACAGAGATGTTTAATCTGGCTGACCATGCTGCTTGGCAACGGCAAGACGGATTTGAATAGGACCAAGTGCTCAATCTTTGCATATATGGCCTTTAAAAATGTCTGATGCTCTTTGTGGGGGGGAAAAAAGGCAAACCCTTGCTGTGTGTGGATGCCAGGCTAGCCTGTATTAGTAGCCATTCAGCACCTGATGCACTGGACATTGTTGGCATAGGTGATTGAAGCATTCTTAACCCTTCTGTTATTTCTGGAAACAGGAAGGGAACTGTAATACAGTGCAGGTCTTTTTTCGTTTGAATGTATTCAGTAGTGGTGCAGTTTTTATCCAACTAGGGTTTCACTTTTGCGCATTATAGTCAACAGGAAGCAGCTAACAAATATACAATCAAAATAAAGTGCACTGCACTGCCATTGTTTAGAACATATAAATATAAATAATCCCCAAGTGTAAAAGTATTTTGCCGATCACATACAATATACTAATAACACCATTTCATATACGATACATCTTCATTCTGACTTTACTCTATTTTCATCTGACTTTTGTTAGTATTGTTCAATGGCCCATTAATAAAATAAAGATGCAAAAGATTGACCTGTCTGAGTTCTAGCTGACAATCTGGAGTGCTCAATCTTTACATGTATAACCTGTTTACATTTCTGGTCCTCTCTTTTAAATAAAATCTGATTTACACATACACTTGTGTGTGAGTTCTAGGGTAGCTGGTATTACTAGCCATTCAGCACCTCATTTTTTGTAAAGATACAATGCATCCCTCTATGTATGATGATTAAAAATAATATAGACATGTCAGGTGTAAAATGCTGTGATTTTGAAATACTTACACTTGCAGGGCATTCATTTCCTGCTTTGAAAGGGCAAAATAACTTCTGTTTGGCAAAGCAATGCACACTGGGATTGCCTTGTCATCAGCAGAGCATTGCTGGGAAATCTCATCTGTAATCTCACGAGACCTCAGGGAAAGGCATTTTCCTCCCCTGTGATGATGTGCATGGTCACATGTCCTAGTCGCATATCTGTTCATGTGGCAGAAATCCAGGAAGTAAAAGGAGAGCTAGTAATCTGCCCTTAGTAAACATGGCCACTCTTAGAAGACTGGGGAAGAAAATAGAAATAAGGTATGCAAAGAATACAAAGCCAGCAATTATGTAGAAGTATGTGTTTGTAGATTGTATTTATTAAACATTTCTAAAGGTGTGTTTGTTGTTATTTTAAAGCTGTGGGTAAAGTTCTGCTTTAAGCACTGGTGCAGTTTTCATCCTACTGGGGTTTTGCTCTTTTATGATAGTCCACAGGAAGCAGATAAAAATACACAGCACATCTTCATTCTGGTTGTAATCTATTGTCATCTGCCTTTTTTAGTATTGTGCAATGATCCGTTAAAAAAAAAAAGATTGAAGATGGAATGAGCTTGTATTTCCTTCATAAATATTGCTGCATTTTATGTTGGAATGAGAACATCTGTGTGCCCATGACAATGTGTAAAGCAGAATTGTAAAAGTGACACGAAAAAGACATGTATTTCTGCAGTGACAGATCTCCTGTGTGTGACCAGATTGTGTCAATAGCGGGAGAAACAGCAGGGAAATTTACATACACATTATAATTCTGGGAATTGTCACCGCTTTTAATACTGCAATCTGATTTGTTCAAATGTACACGATGATATTCATGTGAGATTGTATTGTAACTGAATTTATTGTCCTTTGCTGTTGTTGCAGGAGACATTACTCAAAAGGGCTATGAAAAGAAAAGGGCAAAGCTTCTGGGTCCCTATATCCCACAGACTCAAGGTAAGATACATTTACCATGGAATCAAATTCTTTCCACCACACTGTACATGGCAGCGGTGCATTTGTTGATCCCGCTTTTTTATTTGTAGCTGGGCTGCAATCATTTTACCTTTTCTTAAGAGTTTTGTGGTTATAAAATGTATATCTGTGTATTACAACAAAAAAGATAATCCAACACAATTAAAAACATTTTCAGCTCCACCCCAAAAGTGGACCCTTTCTTTGGTCTTCTATGTAAATTCATGTGTAGGGGAAGCCCCTGTGCTTATTCTGATCAATTATCCACTTTGTGACGGGACGTACACTGTACGTCTCCCGTCACGAAGGGGTTAAACCTTTCACAGATGTCATATTAGCTTCTTTGAAGTGAACTCACATTGTTCTTAAAGGAGAACTATGGGGTCAGGGCTTTTCCCCATAGTTCTCCTAAGGGTCACGGGAGAACACAATCTAGCGTTCTCCCGTGACCCAAAGCTCAGTATACCGCGAGCTACAGCTCGCGGTATACTGAGACGCCGCAGCCGGGACGGATCCCGACAATGCTGTCTGGATCCACCCAGCTGCGGGATTGACAGCTGGCTCTGCCTATCCAGAGGCAGAGCAAGCTGTGCCCGCCCCTCCCCCGTCTGTTTCGCCAGTCAGCGCTGGAGGATCGGACAGGGGAGTGACTGTCAAGGCTCTCTGCAGGGAGAGATCGAGAAGTGAGCGAGCGACGGTATGTGTTCACTCACTTCCCGATCTACTGAGCCGACCTGTGATAGTTTCATTGTCACAGGTTGGCTCAGATTATGAGGCTGAGTGAAAATCATAATTCTCCTTTCAAGTTGTAAACAAGCTTTAATACACATGTAGCTGCTCTTTGTTTTATCAATCTTATCATTTTTACGTAAACCACTTTTACCATCACCCGCCTGTAATGGAAATAAATGAGGGCAGGCATGTTTGAATGTCAGTCTATCACTCCCTCCGTAGATACAGTGGAAGAGTGAGTGAGTGTAGCCACCCAGGGACAGGAAGTGTGTTTTTTGCAGGTTCGCCAGGTGGAAAGGAGGGGGTGGGGGAGCTGAAAAAGAAAATGAATGCAGGCATCTCATCTAAGGGTTGTTAAACTACAGTATGTTACATTTCTGTTTTTGGGTTTATATACGTTTTAACAAAATGCATATACTTGAATGCCCATAGCCTGGCTACAAGTTCACTTTGAGCCAGGTTTTAAATCTAAATTTAAATAAAGTCTTTATAATTAATTTTATAAGCAACTCTTCTGAGTCTTGTTTCAGAGGAGAGAGCAGTGCAAACTAAAAAAAAGTGTACATTTGTGTCGGCATCAAAAAGATATAGTTTGGTAAAACATAAAAACAATTCTGATTCCGAGAAGACGCCAACTTTAGGGATGGATTTACCTCCTAACCATGGCGTGCATTCATTTCTTCGTAATCCTCTGTCTTGCTAAATAGCAATTCGCTGGTATCTTTATCTTCTGAATAACCATGATTCTGTGGCTTTGAAAACACAGGCCTTTGAAGAAGGTTCCAATCATGTAATGAGAGGCTGTAGACCAGTTTAGTAGTATAGTTTAATCTGGCTGCATAAGATCATATATATAACTAATATAATGAAAGTTAGATTTGGGGCTTTTCAAGAACAAGTGCATTGTTTTCATGCATGACAACCTGAAGTTGCTCTCAAGGTAGGTGCCAATGCATCTTTAAACTAATGTGCATGTTAACAGGGCATATGATACCGAGTGCTGTATTATATAGACAGTTCGTTGTGGCACAGGACAGCTGAATGGCATCTAGTCTCCCGTGAGTCCGGTTATTGGTCAAAAAGTGTCTGACACACTATTATTTGTAATGTAGCAGTGACAGAATGACTGCTCTGACCAGTGAAGCAGAAAATCCATCAGATAATGGGAGTTTAGCTTATGTGATTCTGTTGTAAATGTTTCACTGGGGACCTAAATCGCCTCTCTGACATGGGGTAGGTGCGAAAGATAATTTAACACAATTGCAGAAGTATCTGCTCCAGATTCCTTCAACCAATTTGCAATATACATTTATTAGTACCAAAGCCTGCCATCAGTGGTGTGCTTAGAGTGGACCTTTACCCCCTTTGACTAAAAATCACATCAGCATACAGCTCGGCTCTGTTGTGAAATTATCTTACATTCATTAGTTAAAGGAGAACTATGAGGTGAGTGAAAATCACTCATCCTCATAGTTTGAGCCGACATGTGACAATGAAACTGTCACACGTCGGATCAATAGGGAAGTGAGCGAACACATAACGTCGCTCGCTCACTTTTTGATCATCTCCCTGCGGGGAGACTGACAGTCACGGCTCCCCACAGCGATTCCCCTCCTCCCCGCTCCGATCCTCCAGTGCTGACTGGAGGAACGAAGGGGGCGGGTACAGCTGGCTCTGCCTCTAGATAGACAGAGCCAGCTGTCACTCACGCAACTGGGTGGATCTCGACAGTAATGTCAAAATCCGTCCTGACTGCTGCGGTCTCAGTATACCGCGAGCTGAAGCTTGCGATATACTGAGCTTTGAGTAACGGGAGGACGCCAGTATATGTCCTCCTGTGACCCTAAAGAGAACAATGGGGAAAAACACTTACCCCATAGTACTCTTTTAAGTAAACATATTTTTATTTTACTTACAATTTCTTGTTTCTACTTCCTGCTCGACTTTGGCACAAATGATGTAATGTGCCCAAGCATCCTGGGAAGTTACATCAGCAGATCATTGCTGGGCAACCTCATCTGTAAACTCAGAAGATCTCAGGGAAAGGCATTTTCCTCCCTGAGATGATGTGTATGGTCACATGTCTAGTCACATGTGCCAGAGTTCCAGGAAGTAAAGGGAGATTTAGTAACCTGCCCTTGGTAAAAATGGCCACTGTCAGAAGGCTGGGGAAGAAAAGAGAAATATGGTATGCAAAAAATAAAAGCCTCAATTATCTAGAAGTATATGTTTGTAGATTGTCATTGCTAAACATTTCCAAAGGTACCTTTGTTGTTATTTTGAAGATATGGGTAAAGTTCCTTCGTAATAGATTGCATGAAGAATTGCTATGTAGAGGAATCCTAATTCTGCTTTATAGCACCTAGGTACTAGTAAGCAGGAAAACTGGCTGTAGTGATAAACATTGAGCTACAGAGGAGACACCATGGTTAGATCTACATGTGATGTAAAGTGCTTCAGATTTACTGTCTGGTATTTAAATGAATACAATAAATATTATTGATCAGTAGTTATCGGCTGAATGTGTAATTGTTTCTTCCTCCTTCTTCTGTAACAACTCCCAATTTGCATATGAACCCCTTACCGCTTTTTGACAAATAAATATATATTGAGCTTGCAATGAATTACATGTTCAATATATTTTACCACATTGGCATGTAATATAGATCTTCTGCTGCTGCAGAACTGTAAATTATATGACATTATGTCTCACCAGATGTGGATGATCAGGTCATTAACGTCACCCCATTAGTTATTGAAACATAAAGCGTTAGATCTGCAATCAATCAAATTTCTCTTTTTCCATTTGTTTGGTTGAAAGACTTTTTGGTCATCGCTTGACATGAACTAATGTTGTTTTTTTTGTTTTAAATTCACTTGAAAATATATTAAAGTCTATTTACACTTTTGCAAACAAAAGTGGAATAACGCCTACTTTATATTTGCTACATGTTCCCAATCACATAGCTTAACTTTGAGGCCTTTCACACCAAGCGCGTTCCAGGAGCAGAGCAGAGCAGTTACAGACTGGAGCAAAACTGCGTCCAATGTATTCCTATGGTATTTTTAGCTCCAGTTCACATTGCAGCGTTCCGTTCCAGAGCAGGTAAAAAAACTGCAGCAGGCCCTATTTTACCTGCTCTGGAACAACGCATGCAAATGCATCAAAAACGCCCTGGAACGCACTGAAAGCCCATTTTAAGCCAAAAATTTAAATAAAAAACGGCCCGGAATGTATCAAAAACGCTGCAAAAACAACTGCACTGCGTGTGCAGAAACTCATGCAGATCTGCTCTGCATTTGGTGTGAACAAGGCCTAAGGGCTTGTTCACACAAAATCCGGACCAGATCTGCATGAGTTACTGCATATGCAGTGCAGTGCCTTTTGCCACTTTTTTTGCCACGTTACGGTCCGTTTTTTGGGGGGGGGGGGGGGGGGTTTAGCCTAAAATGGGCTTTCAGTGCGTTCCAGGGCATTTGCATGCGTCGTTGATGCGTTTGCGTGTGCTTTGTTGCATTTCAGAGCAGAAAAAATAGGGCATGCTGCAGTTTTTCCACATGCTCTGGAACTGAACACTCTGGTGTGAACTAGAGCCCAAAATACCATTGCAATACTTTGGATGCAGTTCTGAGGTGTTCTGTAACGGCTCTGCTCTGCATCTGGTGTGAACTAGCCTTAAAAAAAAAAAAAAAAAAAAAGTAACTTACCTTTTTAGATGTTCTTTCTGCTAATTCCAGGACTGAAAAATCTTCCTTAGTTCTCACTGTCTGGGGGGTTGGTGGAGTTTGGTTTAAAATATTAAACCCAGTCTGTACTGTGCTGGCAGATTTCAGTATCACTTGTAAACTAGATGAGCAGACTGTCCTAACAAAGGGTTAAAGCCTGAAGCCATTGTATGTTAATGAGGGGCAGCTCAGTCTGCCCCAAGTATTATTATTAGGACAGTCAGAGTTTGTGGTTACTGAAACTGAGAGAGAAGCTTGCAAAGACCTGCTAAATAGAGATATCGAAAAAGGGTAAGACATTTTTTTTTCTTCATTCTTGTTAGGTATGCTTTGTGAATGGGAACACATAACAAACATTTAGAGGGGGTTTTCCCTATTTTTACTGCAAAAGTGAAAACACGCTTTAAAGCAGAACGCTGGAGGGGAAAAAAAAAATGCTTAACTCTTGCAGTGGGGCTACCCCCGCCCTGCAAGGGTTAAATGCTCATTTGTGTTTAGGTTACAGAAAAGTTACTCACCCAAACCTCGGATCTGGCCGGCTGTTACAGCGTTCCCCCCTGCCTGTCTCCTCCGCTGCAGCGATGGTATGTCCCTTAGCGTCCTCACATTCTATACACTGTGCATAGAACGTGATGACTCCAGGATCCTTAGACCGCTGCAGTCGAAGGGGAGAGGGACTCTAAAAGCAAGGTGGCTCCGAGGATCGGATGGA
>NW_017307026.1:203229-220402 GCF_000935625.1 Nanorana parkeri | reverse complement strand
TTTTTTAAAAAGGGACCAAAAAACAACAAAGAGGTGCTGTAATTCACAGCAACCAATCTGCTTTCAGTTTGCTGTGGCCAAAGCATTGCTAGATGGTGGTTGGATGCTGGGGGTTACTGCACTATACTCATCCTGATTGCTCTTTACACTGACCTGTTACAATGTGGATGTATAACTGAGCAAAGTCATGATTATTGTTGAAAACCATCAGAAATTTCCATTCCAGTTAAATGAGGAAAACCAAAAGGCCACATGGAATGTAATAAAATGAAGCCCAGCCTAAAAATAAATGACTTCAATATTTGCCTTTACTTAGAGCTAACTGTATTCTTTTCACACCCTGTTTCCACACTTAAGACTGCGAGAATGAGAACTGCTAGTGATGTGGTGTGTGAATGGCTGCACAGTGCTGGGCTTTTTTTCAAATGTTATTTTCTTCTAAACAGAAAGTCTGTAATTAGACTCTAATAATACAGGGGGATCTCACTGGTGTGGCCTACGTGGAGCGGCACTGCCTCTCTTCCAAAATCTTCATAGACCTGCCACTAGCCTGCATTGGCTATTGTATTTTGACAGCAGCGGGTGTATCAATGTCAGAATACCCAAAAAGTGACTGCAGCTGATTGGAGGATTTTCACCAGTTCTTTTGACAAGGCGATTGAAGAATCCCCTCCCACTTTCTGGTGTAGCGAAGGAAAGTTCCCCAATGGGACACAGACCGCAAAAACTAAACCTGTCAGGGGTTCTAAGCATTACCTATTCCATCCAAAACTAAAAAAAGAACTTTTTGACTAGAGATCAATTTGAACTTCTTAAAGTGATATACTGCTTTAAACATTTTGATCCACCCTCTAAACTATTGCATTTATTATGCTGAAAAACCAGTATAAAGGAAAGGAAGTGTGGGGAATAGGCAAAAGTAGGTTTAACCAATCATTTTTGTGTATCACATTTTTATGATCCAATTAAATTGGAACAACATGCAAAATAAAAAAAGGATATATATGGTGCAATCTGTCAATATCGTTAACACAGCCGTTCGCGTTTTTCTGATTGTTTGATCCTATAACTATTTTTCCTCTTTGACAGGCCAAGCTGTCAAGCTAAAGTGGCATTTATAGGTACAGGAAGTCCCAGCTTTCTCTGCTAAATGAACACAGCAGTTGGTGACCAACCAGCGAAGGGTATTGACTTTGGCAGATTAGATAAAAGCACAGGGTGACAACCGTCCAGCAGAATTCGGAGCTGGTGGTCACCTTTTTATAGAAGGCCTCAGGACCCAGTCACACCATATCCAGTGCATCCAGGTGCAGTTCACGCCCAGAACACACTGGATCTCATACATGAAGCCGGGCTACGCCAGGAATACCCTCCATTCTAGTGCAGTGCGATCTGAAAAAATGTTGCATGCACTATTTTTTCAGGGCTAGTTCACACCAGAATTGTGTGCGTCTGCGCTGCTGCAATGCATTTTGCTGCGATTTTACCGCGATTGATGCCTTTGTTTTATTTGCTTAAAATGGGATTTATGTTGCGTTCCAGTGCGTTTGCATGCGTTTTGATCCGTTCCGGTGCAATCCCATGCAGCTGAAATAGGGCAAGCAGTATTTTTTATGACTGCATCGGAATGGACTGCACTGGTGTGAATAGAGCACCAGAAATCCCATAGAAAAGCATTGATGCAGTTTGGGTGCAGCAGCCAAACTGAACGGACTGTATCTGGTGTGAACTAGCCCTCACATTGCACTGGAAGGGAGGGCACTCCTGTACCTGACGTACCTGTGCGATCGATCGCACTGCGGGAGGGGTGTGTGTCTGCGGTGCCATTGACATGAATGGCACTGGCATGCCCCAGAGCACGGACCGGCTTCATGTATGCAATCCAGGCGCGAACTGCACCGGGAACGCACTGGATATGGTGTGACTGGGCCCTCAGAGAGATGAAACTAGCATGATCAACAGGAATTTATTTAACATTTATTCATTCCAATGTAAAAAAAAAAAAATAACACCTCGCACCACTACATTTAAAAGGCAAAGAGAGAGCTTCCTGTATATTCCCAAATGTAGTACTTGGGTTTGCATGCCCTTTAACTGGGCGAGTGACGGGTGTGTCCTCTGCTTACATACCTACTTACATAGCTTTAGGGGGAGGATTAAAACTCCTGTTTGGTCTTTACTGCTCCCAGGGGGTCCATTACAGAGATGATGTACCCTGGTGACAATGGGTTCACAAGACAGGATGTGAGGGAAAATCTGCCCCAGGGACACAGACGGCAATGAAAATCTGACAGGGGTTCTAGCCTTCCACTACTCTAAAGAAAAGCATTTTTATTTCTATTGATTTTGCTGTTTGAGCATTTCCATCACTTTCTGTCTGGTAAAACATCATCAGATCAGGAAGTGAGAAAAAATGGTGCAAAGGGTCCTGGACAACATGAAAAACCTACTCTGGACAGATGCTTAGATCCAGGCAGATTTTTTATTTTTTTTAACCCCTACAGTGGTTTTTTTTTAAAGAAGAACCCCTGGCAAAATACTTCCTAATCCCTGCAGTGGGGCTACCCCTGTGCTGTAAGGGTTAAGTGCTTGTTTTTGTCTAGGTGCTTAAAAAAAGTTATACTCACCTGATCCTCAGAGCCGGCTTGTTCTTGGACTGGACTGGTCCTTTCAGCCCCTCTCCTCCTCCCCTGCAGCGGTCTAAAGGTGCCTATACACTCTTCGATTATCGTTCGGAAATCTTCCACGAATGGTATTTTGAACGAAAATTGAACAGTTGATGGGACACCAGCGATTTGTTGTTTTTTTTTACTGTAAACCCGGTCGATTTTTTTCTCGAAGGGTGAGGCTGGAGAAATGTTTTTTATTCGAAGGAAAGTCGATGGATTATTGGCGCTTTCGTATGAAAAAAATCACAGCAAGAACACTGCACATGTGCAAACAAAAATTTGTTCAGTCGATCAACAAAATTCGGTGAGTTAGTATTGCTAACAAACGGTTATTGAAATCCACATTTGTCCGTGCATGATGGGCTATTTGAGCTAGAATCGAACGAGGGTTCTTGGCAGCAGCGAAAAATTCGGATCATATAGGTGTTTGGCCAGCTTAAGGTTCTATAAATCATAGCGTTCCATATACTGTGTGTAGATGTGAGGATGCTGAGGATCATTCCAGTTCTGCAGCACAGGAAGAGACAGGCTTTAGTGACTAAAGAAGCAGGCAGCTGGTTTGATGAGTATAACTTTTTTTTTTAGCACTTAGACAAAAACAAGCACTTAACCCTTGTAGTGTGGGGTAGCCCCACTGCAGGGGTTAAGAACACTTTAGCCCAGGGTTCTTCTTAAAACGAAAAAACAAACGTTTTTTGTATTTGTTAGGATGCTGACTTCATATGCTGATTGACGCTCATCCCTTTGATCTGCAGATACATGAAACAAAGTAGATACAAAAGTAACAATGTTACTCTGTATCTTTCCATCTCATTTCTGATCATTGTTTATACACACTGTCAGAAGGTCTGTTTTCTTGACAGCAGCATCTGTAAGGGCTAGTTGACACCAGAACTACATCAGAACCACAGGTGTCTGCACACCTGCGGTGCAATGTGTTTTACTGCGATTTTTCTGAGATGGATGCATTTGTTGTCTTTTGTTTGGCCTTATTTTGCTTAAAATGGGATTTCAGGTGCGTTCTGTTGCGTCTGCATGCAAGAATCCCATAGGAAATAATTGTGATGCGTTTTTGCAGCTCAAAAATGGAACGGACTGAAACTGTTGTGAACTAGCCGTAATATACTGTCACTACATACCAACTCTCAGCTGTCATTTTGACAGCTGGGAATTGTCAGCAAATGCAAGTGGGTGGATGGGGGGGAGGGGGGAGGGAGAGAATCAGCCAGGGGGCAGGAAGACAGGATGTACTACACACACCATAGTGTTAATAAGATAATAAAATGGCATTCTCAGAAGACATCTTTTACTGTGTCAGCAACTGCTTCAGGATTGTGGGTAAACATCACCCTCATTTTTGAAGCTCATTCATGTAAATAGAAGCTTGAAGCTCATTTTCACAGCCGGCAATAGCCAGCAAATGTGAGGGGAGATCAGGAGCAGGGCAGGACATACTGTCCACACCGTGTGTACTTCGATGGCATTTTTGCTGTGTGTGTAGCACGCCCAACGTCCACAACCACATAAAGGCGTCATTCTTTCTCATTTGTTTGCAATGACAGGATGGAAGACTTATATGACAGCTTTTGGTCTCCTGTGAGACTACAAGTGCACTCCCACTTATCCTTCCCTTGAGATATTTTCCCTCAAACCCAAGGGACACTGCAGTCTTTACACCGTAGTGTTAATAAGAAATACGAAGTCATCTTGTAAAAGACATCTCTCTCTGTGCCAGAAGCTGCTTCATGGTCGTAGGCAAGCGTCACCTGTGTTCATGAAGCACATTGGTGTGACTAGAAGCTTGAGTTATTACCTCAGTTAATGGCGTGTGCAGGATGTTGAGGCATTCAAATAACATTTACATTAAGTACCAGGTTCTTGCATAAACCTTGATGTGAATTTCATGATTTATACCTTGCTAACCCTGGTAACTGGTCTGCCAGAAACCCCTTGTCACTGCTACACTCGACTTTCAGCTGATTTATTTCCTCTGCATACACAGTGGGAATGAGGGGATATGTTAGTTCCTCTTTAAGATCCTTTCTACAGTTTGGCTGCGAGTCTGACTGCGCCTTGCCAGCGTATCCAAAAAAGGGGAAGTTAATTTCAGGCACCACAGAGTGGAGTCACAGCGGGACATTTCTCCAGCTTCTCTCTGCTTTATAACACTTGCCAGAGCTCCAAATGAATGTATAAAATATGGCTGCTTTAGCTCTAGACTACCTGGACGTAACTGCTGTGCCGGGTAAATGGAGGTAACTGGAGGCCTGGCACTGGAACAATGACACAGAACCACCGGGGGCTTCAGCTGAAATGAGAACACTGGCTCCTTGTGACCTTGGTCTCATTGTTCAAATGTTTCTGCCATCCATTATTATTTGATCCAGCCATGCAAACAGCATAACATTTTATCACACACACAAATCTCAATCACAGTTTACAATTACCTTCCCTCCCTTATACTGTATTGTAAAGTACTGATTTCATTTTTATATTTTGTGTTATCAAAAGTCAAATGCCTTGTCCTTGAGTTGGAGGCATTAAATACCCCTTGCCTGTCACCCCTGGGCCCTGCAATCACACACTTTAAAAGGCATTTATCAAAGTTGGAGCAGTTGTCCATGGCAACCAGTGAGCTGCTTTCTTTCATTTTCAAAGCTTAACTGAACAAACTAAATAGAGAAGCTGATTGGTTACTATGGGCAACTGCTCCAGATTCTGTCTGCTGTTAACATGTATTATGCCAACACACTGAAATGGATGTTTTCTTGAGTATGCATCTTTTTTTTTTTTTATTCATTTTAAAGCCACACTTCATATGCTTTAGGGCTCCAGATGCAGTTGTGATGCAGTCCGTTCAGGTTGGCAGCTGCATCAAAATCGCGTCACAATGCTTTCCAATGGGATTTCTGGTGCTCTGTTCACACCAGTGACAGTCAGAAAAAATCCTGCTTGCCACGTTTTAGCTGCACCTTATTCCCACGGCACATGTTAAAGGAGAACTCTGGGGTTAAGTCTTTTCCCCATCGTTCTCCTTAGGGTAACGGGAGGACACAAACTAGCGTCCTCCCGTCACCCTAGGCTCAGTATACCGTGAGCTGTAGCTTGCGGTATACTGAGACGCCACAGTATACCACGAGCAGCTGCTCGCGGTATACTGAGACGCCGCAGCTGAAGCAGATCCCGACAATTAAACCGGGATCCGCCCAGCTGCGTGACTGACAGCTGGCTCTGCCTATCTAGAGGCAGAGCCAGCTGTACCCTCCCCCGTCCGTTCCGCCAGTCAGCGCTGGCGGGTCGGCGAGGGGGGAATCCAGCCCCTCCCCTGTCATGGGAGAGAGCCGTGACACGATCGAGAGGTGAGCGAACGCCGGTATGTGTTCGTTCACCTCCCGATCTGCTGAGCCGACCTGTGACAGTCTCATTGTCACAGGTCGGCTAGAACTATGAGGTGAGTGAAAAGCACTCACCTTATAGTTCTCCTTTTAAAATGCATCAAAAATGCATGCAAACGCACTGGACTGCACATTTAAAGCCCATTTTAAGCTTCAAAAAAGCATCAAAATTGCAGTAAAAAAACGTGGCAAACAGCATCCAACTGCAGCTGCGCAGACGCACACAGTTTTGATGCAGTTATGGTGTGAACTAGCCCTTACATGTATGTATTGTGGTGTGCTGACAAGGTGCATTTTCATTGGCATTCAATAGAAATGGCAATGTACCACAAACATGTTCATGCATTACCTTGCATTGCAGTAACATGCCTTACAAAGCGCCTTAACAAAGTGTAAAACCAAACCCGAAACATGCTTGCATGTTATTGTATATGTTTTCTGTCTCCTCCATCATATACTGTATATGCGGTAGATTTACCATCACATATTCACACCATGACAATTAATGAGCAGCATTGAGCGCTTCCTGCTGTGAACGGTCTCCGCAGCACACGCTGACACTTCCCTCCAGCGCTGCTGATTACTTCTAGACCCTGATTTGTGTCAGGCCAGCTCTTCCCCACACTGTGATTGGGTGCTATTGATTGCGGTCAGTGCTTTTGCCTCATGCAGAATTTGAGATGGAAACATTATTCATCCTGGACTGGGAGACAGATCTTTCATTTAGAACACCATATCTGTTTATATCATCAATGACAGATGCAAAATCCAGGGAGAGCATCTTATAAAGGGGTTAAGTGAGGTGCAGTAACCCTTACCAGCCAATAAAGAACCACATTTAACTACTACAACTACATTTAAAGCTGAAATCTAGGAGTTATATTTTATTATGTTATGTTTTTTTATTTTATAAGCCTGTTTTGACAGCTTATCTTGTGCAGAGTGGATTTTATTATATCTTTTTTTTAAATTAAATAATAATTGATCTCTTGGCCTGCATAGAAGGTCACAATGTTTGAAGCTCCATTTGTTTCCAGAAGGAAAAGTGCTGAACAGATAGGTGGAGAATGTGTACGGCTCATTTTATTCTTCCTACCAGAAGTGATATATATGTAAATGAGATCTTGCCCTTCCTCCAATACAAAGAGTGCATTCTGGGTTAGATTTTTATTAAATTCTAGGAAACCCCACTGACGGGAAACAATAAAATTGTTATCCTGCCACCTAGTGACTGCAGAGCCCTTGTACATGATCATGATGCTGAAGTGCTGAAAATGAAGGGAAGTCTTTGTGTGGGCAATAGTATGCACCACACCCCATCTTCCATGCTTTGTTCACTCCTGTCATTGTTTTCAATTACTGCTTTTTTTCCCATATGGACTAAAAATAAAAGTGATTTCCAGTTTTTAACTCCCTATTTATTTCAGAGTTTATGTACAATAACTTGGTGTGAAGCCTTGATTTAAAAAAAAAACTGGTTTCAGCATAGTTGTCCTGTAATTCAATACGGAGCGTCAAAACTTTAAAGCATTGCACATTGGGGACTGTAATACCAGGGCAAAGGGTTGCATTTGACTGGCATGATGCTGTAATCTAGCCATAGGTATGACTGGAAATTAGGGCTGCAACAACTAATCGACATAATCGATTATAATCGATTATTGAAAAAGTTGTCAACTTTTTCAATAATCGATTAATCGGCTTCCGATCAGTTGGCCCTGTTCACGGCTCCACACACGCTGCGCGCCCCACCTCCTCCCCAACTCACACTCACCGCTGCCAGATCCGCCCGCCGGCATCCACGCTCTACACGCCGCACCTCCTTCCCGCCTCACCGCCCGCTCGCCCACATCCAAGATCGGCACAGGGACGCAGGGAGATGTAGTAAGGAGGAGCAGGTGTGGGGGATGACAGCGGCAGATAGACAGGCCCGATCTCAGAAGCAAGTTGCTGGAAGACTGCTCAGGTAAGCGTGCACTTTTCCACACATGGTGCTCTATAATGTATTGCTGGGATTTGTATTCCTCTATAGCTGATGGTACATTGTGCTGTATATTATACATAGGAATACAAATCCCAGCAATACATCGTACGCTGTATGTATAATGTACTATTGCTGGGATTTTGTTGTACTCCTCTATAGTTGGTGATATTCTGCACTGCGCTGTATAGAGGACTACAAATCCCAGCAATAGTACATTATACAGCGCCATACGGAATTCCACCAGCTATAGAGGAGCACTACAAATCCCAGCAATAATACATTATACAGTGGTGCACTGCCAAATACCACTGGCTATAGAGGACTACAAAACCCAGCAACAGTATATTATACAGCGCAATGCAGAATACCACCAGCTATAAGGATTTGTTGTGCTCCTCTATAGCTGGTGATATTCTGCATTGCGCTGTATAATGTACTATTGCTGGGATTTGTAGTCCTCTATAGCTGGTGCCATTCTGCATTCATTGCTGTATAATTTTACACTTTCCATTTCACTATATTGCACACCACACTTTTTTTTTTTCTTTCTTTTTTACTTCCACCGCTCCAAGCTTGCTCTTGTGATGGACTACAATCTCAATACAAACTAGTAGTCCCATCACTGGAGCCATTTTTTTAAACTTATTTTATTGTTTATCCGATTAACCGATTAATCGAACTTAATAATCGGCTAACTAATCGATTTTGAAAATAATCGTTAGCTGCAGCTCTACTGGAAATTGCAAAAAAAAATCCTTGATGGTTAACATGTTGAGTATATTGGTGGAACTAAACTCCAGGCAAAACACATTCACTTAAAGGAGAACTATGGGGTTAAGTCTTTTCCCCATAGTTCTCCTTAGGGCAACGGGAGGACACAAACTAGCGTCCTCCCGTCACCCTAAGCTCAGTATACAGCGAGCAGTAGCTCGCTGTATACTGAGACGCCGCAGTATACCGCGAGCAGCTGCTCGCGGTATACTGAGACGCCACAGCTGAAGCGGATCCCGACAATTATGCCGGGATCCGCCCAGCTGCGTGACTGACAGGATCAAGAGGTGAGCGAACGCCTGTATGTGTTCACTCACCTCCCGATCTACTGAGCCGACCTGTGACAGTCTCATTGTCACAGGTCGGCTAGAACTATGAGGTGAGTGAAAATCACTCACCTCATAGTTCTCCTTTAAGTATATTCTCCCATAGCCACAAAAACTTTAAATTGTGTGTGCACCAAATGCCATTGCAAACGCAGATATTACCTTGTAATTGTAGCAGTGACATCACTGTGCTCTACATAGCCTGTGCAGAGAGCAGAGCTGTGGGAGGGACCCAAAAGGTCCTCCAGCTACAGGCTGCCTGGAGAATACTATAGGAGGGGGCGGATACAAGACCAGTCACCCTGCACAAGGAGAGAGAGAGAGAGAAACAGTGACCAGTCTTTATTACAGGAAGCTCCTGCACAGAGGCAACGTTTAATGCTCGATCTCTATACATATCTGGAAGAAATACAGAGAGCACACCAAGATTCAAGTAAGAATAGCAGGTGTGGAGCTGGAGACATTATCGCTACTATCGTTTCTTTATAAAGTTTCAGTATAGTATCCAGCATTGTACATGTTAGAAGAAAGGATATAAACAAAACATATGAAAACAAGTGGCGTGGTTGGCAATGTTTAATCTGGTTTGTTAAAGGGACTGTACAATTGATAGGGGAGGGGGTAATAGGATCTTACTACATATCTGTGAATGATTGAGTGGGTTAAAGGAGGAAAATAGACAGGAAGGGGAATTTATAAAAACTGGAGCAGACAGAATAAGGAGCAGTTGCTCATAGTAACCAATTAGTTTCTAACTTCAGTTTTTTCAGTTAAGCTTTGATAATGAAAGAGAAAATCTGATTGGTTAGCCCGGCGAACTGCTCCAGATTCTAAAGTATAGGAACGTCACCAGCACACCAGCACGTCAGAGACTTAGATGTCAGTGCAAGTCCATTTATTTGATGTCGATCATTACTCAAATTGTCATCAAGCGATTTCGGGGCCGCGTAGGGTCCCCCTTCATCAGGCTCAGTGTAAACTGTTTACTCTGAGACTGATGGTCAGGACCCTGCGCGGCCCCGAAAGTGCTTGATGACATTTTGAGTAATGATCGACATCAAATAAATGGACTTGCACTGACATCTAAAGCTGGCCACACACCTTACAATTAGCTGCAGATATTCTGTGGTCAGATGGAAAAGGTGCAACAGATTCCTCCATATACACTTAACGGTGTGGATGGAGGAATCTCCACCTGGGCCAATCTGTTGCACTTTTTCCATCTGACCACAGATAATCTGCAGATAAATTGTAAGGTGTATGGGCACCTTTAGTCTCTGTCGTGCTGGTGACGTTCCTATACTTTATTATGCTGAATGCGGCGCCATCCGCGGTCATTGCAAGCACCCTCATATACGTTTGAAAGTTCCGGTAAGGGGTGCTACAGGTCTTTGGACTTTTGTACTGCTCCAGATTCTATCTGCTCCAGATTTGATAAATTCCCCCCAGGAAGTATTGGTTTGAGCACAGAAAAAAATTCCTGGGAATGGGGCTATCGGAGAGAAATCCAGTAGCAGTAGTTGGGACAAGGATATGACTGAGATAGTAACTGTAGGCACATTGGTGTAAAGTGAACCCTGGGGACTTGCCTTATCTCCTAAACTATGAGCGTGGACCTCATTGCATTCCTAGATTACTTGTAGAGAGTCCACAGCCTCCCCAAAACTTGGGTACTGTTAAAGGAGAACTCCAGCCAAAGATATCAAGATGATATAAAAAAAACTGCTTTTGCTGCAGTGTTCACCTTCAATCCAGAAGGTGATTGCTGCTGTACCTTTTTTTAAAAAGCTCTGGAACTGAATGCAGTGGTGCGAACTAGCCTCATATAAAAGTTTATAATAAAACCATTGGAATTACTGTGTATGCATCTATGGTGCAGATAAAAAAAACTGATCTGGAGATGGCGTGAGCAGGCCCTTATGAAGAATTTAGTGGTTACTTTATTTAAAGCCCAACTGCAGAGAATTTAAAAGTTTTCCCTTGCAAGAGTGAACTGCTCATTTATGCCTAGTGGACAGGAAACCGCTGTTTTACTCACCTGATCCCCGCTCCTGCCGGCTCCCCCTGGGCTGCTAGGCTGGTCTCTGCAGCTTCTTCTCTCCTTCGCGCATGGTCCATGGACTGCTGACGTCATCAAGTATGATGCAGGCTCCATAGCTCTGCATTGTACTTGAGAACACTGGGACAGTCCACAGCTGAAGCAGAGGGGCAGAAGAGGAGAGTGCCGATTGCCAGGTGAGCGGGGAGCAGGTAAGTAAAGCAACATTTTCCTGTGCCCTAGGCATAAGCGAGCAGTTAATGCTTGCAGAGGTTAATTTAACCCTTCATTTCCCTGCAGTTGGGCTTCAATAACTTAATGTATTTATCTGCTGTTTTTTGTCATTACCAGCAAAAAAGTTTTGTGCTATATCCTTTTTCAGCAGGAAAGTATCCTGACATACATTTACTTCACCCTCATTGGTTTCCTTCATGCTATGTAACAGTGCACTCATGCAACGGAAGTAAAAATAAACTCTGATGTACTTATATCGTTTGACAGTAGTTATATGTGGAAAATAAATTATCCGTGTAATGTTTAGACTCTTGTTTAAAGGCTGGAACATGTGGATAATTCAATTTTACAGATCAAGGCAAATAGCACACAAGGGAATCAAAACACTTGCAGCCTCTTGCTGAGAAATGTCAGTAGTACAACTGGAGACAGATAGGTTTGTATTGATAAAATGAGGACGGCATAAATGGAGGCGTTTGCCACTGCTGCCAGCCACCTTTTTGTTTTTTATATCGGTCACAGTGCTGCCTGTCAGAAAACAATAGCCATCAGGGGAGATTCCTCCATCCACTCTGTTTAGGGGGGGGAGGGGACTGTGTTCACAGATTTACAACTTCACTATCATTTATGTTCTTTTCTGAAAGTGTTTTCATCTGGAAATGTATGTCCAAAGAGAGTCTTGAGTGCTTTACAGAAATCAGTAAGCATAGAATACTAGACCTGGTGCATATTTTCAGAAATAAAGGCTTGTATTGCCTTTAAAGGATATTTCCACTGTAAAACAAAGTGCACCTAATGTATTTTGATATTTATAGTGACACTACGCTCAGGAGTTAAATCTTAAAAATGTATTAAAGTACCCTAACTATTAACAAAAATGTATCTTATTTGTGTATCACTCGGCTGTAGATCCTCAAATCATCTCTGAATTGGTGCCGACACTGTCCTTCCTCCTGGAGGGTGGCTACTTTTGTTCCCCATGGTCCCTGTGTGTGTTGTAAAGTAGCCACCGCTCCAAGCTCACTCCTGTGATGGGACTACAATCTCCATACAAATTAGTAAACTAAACATGAGATTGTAGTCCATCACAGGAACGAGCTTGGAGAGGTGGCTACTTTACAACACACAGGGGAACAAAAGTAGCCACACTCCAAAAGGCCCTGTTCACACCAGGGAGGTTCGGTCACGCGGATTTGTCCGTGCTGAACCGCCGACATGAACAATCCCATACATTCCGTTCATGCAATAGTGCTGCTCCGCACGATCCAAACCTCCTGCCACCCAGAATGCTCCCTCAGCTACTTTTTTATGCTAATCAGCGCATTTTCCATATAGATTTCAATGGAAACGCGCTGATTTTTGGGTGTTTTTAATTGCGTTTCAGTGCTAACAAAAATATGCCCTTTAAAAAATTGTGCGCAACCCACACTAAAACGCTTCCGCCCTGGTGTGAGTGGGGCCGAAGGAAGGACAGTGTCAGCATGAATTCAGAGATGATTTGAGGATCTACAGCCGAGTGATACACAAATAAGATACATTTTTGTTAATAGTTAGGATACTTGAATGTATTTTTAACATGTAACTCCTGAGTTTAGTGTCACTTCTACTGTCTCTTCTTTGGCAGCTCATACAAGAGGGGTATTTTTTTTACATTGTTTTACTCTCCTTTTTGTCCCCTTCCCCTGACCTAAACCATACTAACCTCCCCCTCCGCAGATCCGTACTTATCAAGATCTGTCAGGCACATATCGGCTATTGTTTACTTCCACTGCTGCAGTGATCCCTCAGCTGGCCGCACCTGCACACTTTAACGTGGCTGTTTCCCAATAGGTAGACAGATGCAGCCAGGTGAGGGAAACTTGCAGCGCTGGATGTCAGCAAACAGTGGAGCAGCAGCTCTCAGATCTCAGTAAGCAAGGGTGGGATTGCGTAGGTCAGGGGAGGGAGGCAAAAACATTAGGTGCACTTGGTATAAAAATACACTTATTATTTTTTAGCCAGATAATGGGGATAGAACAAATTCAGTTATTGCTTGTCATTGCAGTGATAAGCGTCCATTCTCATCTGTGGGTTCATGCACATAGCGATATTGGCAAATGATGTGATCGTATTTTGTTTTTCTTAGAAGTGCATACATTGATTCCTGATTTAATAATGAGCCCCTGTGAGCAAAATGTTATCTGTAAATCTTGGCTTCTCCCTTTTAATAAAGTAGTTTTCCATTTTCCTAATAGAAAAGGGAATTATAAGTGCCGCATACGAACATTTCCTAGTAGTACACTGGAGCACACTGCCTGTCTGTAGCCGCTTTATAGAGAATCAAGATATAGAACAACCTTTCTAAACCTGTCCGGGTATCAGGCGCCTGTAGTCCCATGTATAGCAGTAATCCTACTGGGAGAAGGAGGATAGGCACTCTAAAAAGCCTGTCATGGCTCTATTGCTTTGCACAGTGCTATCACTTGATAGTCTGAAAGTGTTGGCAGGAGGAGAGAGAAAAATGATCGGTGTACTACTTGGGGGACGGTTGGTACTCAAGCTTTATTGATAAAAGGGACCTTTTGCCACTGAAAAAAAATACATTAAAATAAAAACAATCTGTAACAGAATGTGTATACTTATCTTTACAGTGGGTGTTGTGTTACATTTAGCTCTCATGGAAAGCTTTTGGCACCTCCACTGTCCAACACTTTTTAGGGGTGTTGAATAGCTTGTCCCCTGCTGGGCGCTGTGACTTGTCCCACCAACCCCTATTTCACTACAGGACATGGAGTAGAAACCACAGCACCCAGGACGTGCCCTCAGCATCTCATGAGAGAATATTACTGCCAGGAAGGTATATAAAAAGAACCTTATTCTTTTTGCAGGGAATGTTGTTTGAATTATCATTGGCAACTGGTCACTTTAATTGCAGGGGAAAAATTCACCAACCTGACTATTTTGTCTGGATCTCTAGGCTGAGCACATCTGTAAATTCTTTTATATCTCCTTTTGTGCAGCAAAAGACACAAATTTTTCATAGCCACTGATCAAATGTTCACTGTTATTTCCGAACCAATGTTTCTGTTAATAAACAAGTATATCTGACACTTCCCTGGATGACTGCTGAATTAATATGATTCTGGAGCATCAGTGGCAAGTTCACTTTACGGTCAGACCGTAATGGTTTATTTGTAATCTGTTAGAACAGAAGTACCAAGTTTTAGCACAGGATTAATGAAAAAGGAATTATAGTATGCAGTGTTGTAGAAGCACGCAGTGGAAACATGTGTTGCCCTGAAAACTGGTACATAGAGGAGTGGACAAACCTCTTGTGAATGTTTGCACTGGTTGCTGATTGATAACTTTGATATCTTCGGTTGCTATTTTAGTTATGACTTGAATAACCAATCTTATGTGTATAGACCAATTTTAATCAGTAGTTAAAAGATCCTTCTGCCTTTTATTAGCTACAACAAGATTTCAATTATTTTGCATCTACTTGTGTCCACCATGTCTGGTGTGATTGCACTCCCAGGAAGTGAAGGCAATAAAGCTGAAATTGGCTAAATACTTCCCAGGTGCAATAAAACAGGTGTGCAAAATATTTCAGTTTGTATTCTTCAGAAAGCAGCCACGGCCTGAGTAAAAAAAACCTGACCCCTGCCAACATGCTATGGAGAATGACCATTACTCTCTGTGGGGAAGCAGTTGCCTCTCTATAGAGATCCACCATGCCCCCTAATGAGTTAGACCAATAATGCTGCAATCGGGAAAGCTCATGCTTCTTGTTGCTTGAAGAGCTCTAGTATTGACTTAGCAGGGAATGTGTCAGACCTCTGCGGAACGACCACTGCTACCACACAGAGAGCAAGGAAGGGTCCTTATCTGTGGCATGCTGGAAGGGGGCAGGCCATTCTACCCATGCTGTGGCTGTTTTCTAATGAGTTATTTTGGGGTTTAAAGTGACTTAAAGGAAAACATTTTCTTTAGATGGTCCAGTCCTTTTTACTGCAACAAAGGTCCCTAAGGAGAACTATGGGGAAAAACACTGACCCCATAGTTCTCCTTTAATGTATTTAGACCCAAAATACATACTGAGTGCCTGAGGGCTTGTTCACACCATTTTCTGGTCCAGATCTAGAGCAGATCTGCAGACGCCGTGCTGTGCGTTTTTGGCGCACTTTACCACGTTCCAGTTTTTTTGGGGAGTGGGGATGTCAGTATGTTAGCTGCTGCGCGTTTTTGTTGCATTTTTTACACGGTTTCGGTCATTTCCGGTCCGTTTGCGGACCAGAGAAAATGTGACATGCAGTATTTTTTCTGACCGGAACGGACTGCGCTGGTGAGAACTGTAGCCCATAAAACACATAGGGAGACATTGGGATGCATTTTGGGTGCAGGCGTGCACGGTTCTGGTCCGGACAGAATCCGGACATCGTGTGAACAAGCTCTAAAGCAGAGTTCTCTCCAAATCTGTCTGGCTGCTGCTTCACTATCACTCCAGCATGTCTGGCATGTTCGATGATTTGCTACCTCTGCCTAGATACCTGTGTTCTCTGGAAGACTCATGGATATTAAAACAGCTATTGAGTAAGCCCTCGTTCACACCTGAGCGTTTTGTAGCGCGTTCTACGCTCGACGAACGCTCTACAAAACGCTCAAACATCTAAATCCCATTGTATTCAATGGTCTGGTTCACACCTTGGCGTATTTCCGCCCGTCCCTAACGCGCTACAAAACGGCCCACGCCTGGAAAGCTACAGGTACTACTTTGGGCCATTTTGTTGCGCGTTTCCATTGGGATACAGCCAAGTAGCCTTTGGAAACGCGCGATGGTCGCGCAACTTTTTTACCGCGGATTGCGGTAAAAAAAACCACGACAGACGCGCATATGCAATACGCCTAGGTGTCAACGAGACCTAAATGAATCAATGTTTAACCCTTCTCTATCTTTTCCTAGAGATAGACCTAAAGTGTACTGTGGAATGGCCTGATTTTATAAATTGGCTGTGAGACACCACAGGAGCCATTTGTTTATTGCCAAAGCATCCAAATAGCCCTATAAACCAGTGGGGGCAATTTATAGATTTGGTTGCATTATCAGCATCTTTTAAACTGTCACAATCCTTATTTCCAGTGTATATAGCAACAAATTTATGATCCTAGCTTATGTTTCATTTCCAAATGCCTTCATAAGGAGAATTGTCTGTAAATAGTTGCAAGCTTGCAGGGAACCTCCTGGAAAACAGCTATATAGTCCCGAAGTGCTCAGCTGACTTGAGGATTTGAAAGTGAATTATCTTTGCTATAGTTTGAGAAGTGCTCATGAGCACTTCTAGGATGTGCGATAGTTTGAGGACCTTTTAATGTTGCAAATGCTGGACCTAAATACTGCGCAGTTGAGAAATTTATGCAAAATGTCTGAAAATATGTGCAGCGAGTCGCAAACATTAAAGGAGAACTATGAGGTGAGTGCTTTTCACTCACCTCATAGTTCTTCCGCGAGCTGTAGCTCGCGGTATACTGAGCTTAGGGTAACGGGGGGACGCTAGTTTGTGTCCTCCCGTTACCCTAAGGAGAACTATGGGGAAAAGCCCTGACCCCATAGTTCTCCTTTTATTATGTTGCAAGAACACTTAGAAAAAGAGGTATAACAGAAACAAAACTTTTGAGTTAGTTAGCATGACATTTTGGTCTTTACTCCTAAAAAATATTTTGTCACAAACACGCTCATAAATCCCCCCCCCCCCATTTATCTTCTTTTTTGAACTTTG
>NW_017307026.1:143515-203165 GCF_000935625.1 Nanorana parkeri | reverse complement strand
CCCCCCCATTTATGCTCAGTTATGCAAATTGCCCACTGGGTAATTCCTCGTCCTTAAAGCGAAACTCCTACTACTTTGGCCCCATGTCATACCAGCCCCCCATCCCCTTATTTATTTTTTACAAATAAATCCCTATACATTCCTTTTTCCTGCAGTCTTTTAGCCAGTCCGGGGGATGTCACGGTTGCTTCCGCTTTATGTTTTATCAAGGAAAGGGCTCAGCGGCGGCTGCCAGTCCATATCTTGACAGTCCGGGAGCTCTTTGAACCCAGCCCAGCCCAACCCGGCTTAACTGGACTGAGGAGGAAGCTGGGGACAGTGCTGGAGCTGAGAGAGGGAGATTTGTAGCTTGGCAAACCTTTTCATTTAATACGGAGGGGGTTGAAAAAATATATTTTAAAAAAACCACAAAACCTGGAGTTCTACGAGAAGAACCATCCTACAATTTTATCTGCGTCTTACATTCATGTATCATAAAGTGCTTGTTTTAACCATAAGTGCTTACAATGATCCTCAGCCATGCTCCAGGGGACTCTAAAATGTGATATTAATATTTTTAAAGTTGTACATTAGTTTTGTCAGGCACATTTTGGATCAAGCACAGATCTGGTATTTGCATTGTGGGAAGGGGGATGTCTGTTTCCAAGCAGAGTTAATATGCATATTATATTTGGGAACTCCCATGATCCTCCTGTGGGCTCTTCTGAAGCACTTCAAATTAGTACTGGCTTATGACAAAGGTTTGCTTCATACCTATTCTAACAATTTTAACCTAGGAAGTTGTTATATTTGTTCCAGATTGTTCCTAAATCTATGTTCTCCTCAATATCAGAGAGCTGCAAACAGAGAAAGCTAGTATTTATTGGACGCCATTAAGATATGTCATGAACTTTGTGGAGATAAAAAATATAATTGCCAAATGTTTTATTTCCATATACCAGTAGGATGCAGGAGCCAGGTATTGCCTCATGGCTGGCTGCATTTTTCTCTTTGTCCAGAAAATACATATAATAGCTGTGAAATGGCCTGGCGCTGTAATGATCCCATATGGGTACTCCACTATATTCATACCTAGCCTGGCAGGGAGTAATGTAATGGATGCCATACTTTACATGGATGTCATTGAAGACATTCCAGCGATAACATACCCTGTGTACGGTCTTGTCAGCTCCATGTCTAGAAATGAAATCTCTGTAATGAAATGATGTAACCTTTTTCATTCACTCTTGTAACATCTGGAGTCAGTCATGATTCTGTACAATGATCTAATTGTACTCCTCATGGGGCACCTTCTGATCAGTTAACTTGTCATCATGTTTACTGATAGAAAGCAGTGAATCTGTTTTATGGTCCTCCAGATGGTACACGTTCTGCCATTTATATAAACACGAGACCCCATCTGAGTAACTCCCTGCAGCGCTTACGTACTTTGCAGATTGTGGAACGGGGCTTGTGAAGTAGTTTTCCAAGAGTCCTAAAGAGTAATGGAGTAATGGATTGCCTCTTGAAGTGTAAACCCTAACAATGAACGTCTCTTATTTGCTCCCTTTTGGTCTGCTAAATATACCATTGAAAGTGTTTTCTTATATCTGTTCCATGAGTGTTGCTCTTGACAGGAGTCTTGTGAGCTGAAAACTTGTGCTCTCTGCATCTGCTGACTGATGTGAGTGCTCAGGGTACCAGCTGATTCTGCAGGGAGGTAAAGATATTAAACATGAAGAAGCAGCATCCATTATAAGAGATTTGACCAGTATTTGAAAAAGCTTAAATCATTTTAACTAGTAATGCGCCGATACTTTTCGAGTACCAATACCGATACTTGGCATTTTCATGAGAACTACCAGGGTTGCAGCGGTTGCAGCTGGGACCTAGCTCTGGCACTCCACCACTGTCCTGGAATCATTAGTCTGTATTGTTTTAGAAAACCTGCCACATGACAATAAACAAAAATGTATCAGTACTCGTACTTGTAAGTAACTTGGGCAAGTATCAGTACTTGTACTTGCAAAAATGGTATCGGTGCATTATATATATATATCTATATATATAGATATATATATATATAAACAAAAACATATGTTACCTGTACCGAGTACTGTACTTGGTATCGGTGCATCCCTAATTTTAACTTTTTAATATCAGTTTAAGACAGTCCATTTCCACCTGACAGTTTAGAAAGATCAGACCACTATCTCCAGCAAAGAAGGCAAGAATGTGCAATAAAGTTTTCTAAAGTCCTTGCAATGTACATAGTTTGCTTATGTGTTTGTTCCTTTACACTATACATGAGTTTAATTTGGAAGGCCGGGTCACTTTTTTCTGGTTGAACCTTTGACTGATTTTGAAAATTAGTAGTGAAGGTTGGGTTGGTTAGATGGAGCCATTTGAAAGACTGATAGGCATGTAGAAAGCTTATGCGATGGGAAATTTTTTTGCTGTGGCAATTGGAAATAGAAAAATTCCTTTTATTCTCATGAGTTCTTTGTGTGTGTTATGTGACATGCTGAAGAGTCATGGTTATCTGGATGAAGCAGAAGTATTTTTAGTTCTACTGGCTCTAAATTTGGATAATATCCTTCATAATACATTCAGCCTGTTTCATCATCAAGATTTTGCTAATACCGTGTTACCATTTTAAGCTACTTATACCAAAATCAGATGCTTACTGCTGACGAAGACATTTTGCTACTAAACACTCAAGGGAATACTGCTGGGTATTCTGTGGAAACTGGGAAAAAAATGGTATCTGTTTATATATAAATAAAAAAAAACACTTAAGCATGTAAACCAAGTGTCACTGTATGTGCAGATATATGAACAGGACATTAGCTGGGGTTCATTATGTATTCTATTCCTCTTATACTCCATGCATCTCTAGTGCTGGATAGTGTAATGATAGTATTGTCAACAGATGCACTACACCTAAGTGATATGCACAGTGCCAGATTTGGTTAACATTTACCCAATAAATGAACGTGAAACTCTAGCGAGAATCTGAAACGTAAAAAATGGATCTATGTATTTATTATAGGTATTTATATAGCTGAAATTGACACTAAGGAGTTAAAGCTTAAAAATACATTCAAGTACCCGAACTATTAATAAAAACGTATCTTATTTGTGTATCACTCGGCTGTAGTTCCTCAAATCATCTCTGAATTCATGCAGACACTGTCCTTCCTCCTGGAGGGTGGCTACTTTTGTTCCCCATGGTCTGTGTGTGCTGTAAAGTAGCCACCGCTCCAAGCTCACTCCAGTGATGGACTACAATCTCATGTGTAGTTTACTCATTTGTATTTAGATTATAGTCCAT
This sequence comes from Nanorana parkeri, assembly GCF_000935625.1. Lineage (NCBI taxonomy): Eukaryota > Metazoa > Chordata > Amphibia > Anura > Dicroglossidae > Nanorana > Nanorana parkeri. The sequence goes on along the minus strand of NW_017307026.1, from coordinate 199,852 downwards.
CACAGGAGTGAATTTGAGCGGTGGCTACGTTACAACACACACGGGGACAATGGGGAACAGAAGTAGCCTAGTGTATAAAACAAATGAAAACTAAAATAATAAAAAATATAAGCTAAGAGGAAAGTTAATTGGGGCCAATTAGGGTTCAAATAGAAACACATTTTATTTTAAAAAGTCATTATTTTAAACCGGTAAGGTTGCTTTAACTGACATCATATGCAGGTCAAAGGTCATCTTTTTTGATTTACAAACGAGTAAATGCAATGCAACAGTAATGTTGTTATATTGTATTTCCCAGTGAAGCTTCTGAACCGTGTCCTGAACCCTGCTCATGCTGCTGTAATAGGACAGGTCCAGGCTGTCATTTTGAGGGACAGGGTATATGACTACACCCTATGTGCTTTGTTTGAATTTATCAGGACATACATTGCTTGCCCAAAGTCAGCAAGGGGTGATGAACTCCTTGCTGGTATTATTAGTTAATAAACATAATTAGAGCAAAACATTTTTATGTAGATTGCCCGTACAGATGAGCAGCTGTGTTAGGTTTTGTTTTAATTAGTGTAGATTACACCATCAGTCAAGGTTGGAATAGCAGTGAACACTATTGCAGTATTACAGAGAAATGAACAAGGACTGCAGACTGGCCGTAAGATGTGGTCCCTTGCATTGGGATTTTTATGTGGATACTTGGAATACATTTGCATTCCTCCCCTGTGTGTACAAAGATGTGACGTTGAGACAGTGGACATTAGAAGTGTTGTTTATACCAACTTATCACATTCACTCTGTCACTTTTCTGTTACAATCAAGAGAATGAAGTTTTGGACCCGATTGGTTGCTGTTGGTGCCACCACTGATTGTTTTGGCTTTGCTTTAATGCATTTTACAATGGTATCATAAAGATGAGTGCTTCCTGCAGTATATGTCTGTGAAGGTTCTCATTCATGCAGCTCATGGTATATCTGTAAAAAAAATAAACCAAGGCAACTGGACTTCTGTATTTTTTCGAGAAAGCTGGTCGGATGACCAGTGAAATGTCTTCCAAGAAAAAATACAGCAAGTCCAGTTACCTCGATTTATTTTTCACAGATATACCATGACCTGGATGAATGAGAACCTTCACAGACATATACGGTACTATGTTACAGATATTTTGGAGGTATAGTCAATTTGGTAAGGTAGACAGGCTTAGTCTTTTATCCTATTGTTATTTCAGGTGAAAAGTATTTTGTTTGTTGACAGTTTAAGTTTCATATAAGGAAAATTTCAGGAGTAGTTGAAATGCATTTAGCCTGTTGATCAACGAGCTGTGTTTGTGGCGGAAGGAAGTTCATGTGGTGTGTGAAGTTAAAATAATCCAGTTCCTCAAAGCGGAGCTTTCAGATGACGTCTTGTAAAAAGCAACATGAATAGAACGGAGAAGAAGGATGTAAAAGAATGCACAAAGGAAGCAAAAGGTCAGTGAGCGATAGAGATAAGTGTTGCTGCGGCCCTTTAGGGTACACTTCTACAGGTTTATGGCTATGTGAATAACTACTAGTATTCAGGGACTTGTGGTTTCTCTCTTTGTTTGTATCCGTCTCCTATTGATTTGATTACTTGGTGTGTGCAGAATCCTTTACCATAGCTCTTGTTCAATATCACCGGCCTTCTCATGGCCCGTCAGTTCTGATGATGATTTTGTCTTATTTTGTCATGTTACCGACCTCTCCCAAAGAGGGAACAATGTACTTTTCACCCGCAGTGAATGTGTTGACTAGAAAGCACCTCTGCAATAACTGCTAGTATAAAGGGTCATTAGTACACATTGCTTCAAAGATTAACTCCATTCATACAGCTCTGTATCCATTCATACAATATTTAATGTTGTTTGTAATTAAAGAAGTTAGGACCGGACCCCACTGGGCCCCCCACAGCCTCAGGCCCCGGTGCCCCCGCACCGGCTGCACCGGCGGTAGTTCTGCCACTGCCTGTAACCCAAAACTCAGCATATATTGCCATTGTTCTCTTCGGGGTCAAAGGAGGACATTACCTGATGTCCTCCTGTGACCCAAAACCTAGCATATAGCAGGCTATTGCCTGTTATATGCTGACAGCGCAGAGCCGTGCCGCAGCCGAGACGCTTCCCGTCGGTATTGTCAGGATCCACCCTGCTGCCTGATAGACAGCTGGCTCTGCCTCTCTGTAGCCAGATCCAGTTGTGCCCGCCCCCCTCACCTGTCTGTCCCTCCAGTCAGCACTGGAAGAACAGGAGGGAGGAATCCCTGTGGGGAGTGGTGCTGACAATCACTGCTCTCTCTTCAGGGACATGATAGGGAATTCAGTGATCGGTGGTATTTGATCGCTCTGGTATTGATCAATAGAGCCAACGTGTGACATGTTCAGTGTCACACCTCGGCTTTAATTATGGGGATGGGTGTATTTCTCCTTTAAGGCAGGCCTTGTTATTTTGAAAGGGTTAAAGTTGGTGTTTATACTGTATATAACTATCAGGTTCCCTAATAGTATGATCTTGGCTGCAGTCGCTGATAACACAGCAGGAAAACCACGAATGAACTTTCCTGCAATATACTATGTGAGTCAGCTTTCCAGTCAGCAGCTACACAGGATCTGAAAACAATTGATGTGTTTCTATGAAGCAGAAATGAAACGATTGTCTATTTTCTGTTGGGAAGTGAGAAGTGATTAGAGTGTCAGTGCGGCTCTCTGTATCTGCCTGCTTCTGACTGGCACAAGAAAGTGGAGATCTGTATCACTTTTATGAAGTAAAATCCAGATGACAGTCTGCAAATATTATTTGTTGCAGTTCATTTTCACACTTTTACAATCCGGTCAGAAGTTTGAATCCTGCCTTGAAATGCATAGAAAGGAAACAACCTACCTGCTCAGTATTCTATCCAGGCATAGGTAACCTAGTATGATTGTGCAGGTCAGCTATTCCTGACAGTTCATAATACTCTTGCTGCTGTTACCTGACTAATGCCAAAGAGGCACCATAGTTAAAGGACATGTACGTGATCTGAATTACCAGCAAATGTATTTGTGATTCTGTTCAGCTGCTTTAGGGATTCCTTTAGCTGCTGCTGCACTGCATAGCCTGGACTGCATTCATTCCTGATGTGTCTTGATGCTTCCTTTTTCTTTAGCTTACTAAATGAGCAGTGATTCAGCAGTTTGTGCCAATGGATTGTTTTATGAGGAGTGCAGAGGTGACATTCTCATTACAACACCCTTGTGCCTAATCGACTCTCTCACTCAGAAGCGATGGACCTTTTTGCTATAGCCTGTAAAGCCATCCCTTCACGTCAAAGAAAAATAAAAGACATTGATATACAATACATTGGTTTACACAGTCCAGTCCTTATGCATCTGAAATGTGGTCACTTGTGGATGAGTTAAAGCGGAACTCTAGACAAACAGTCCAGTCCCGAGATTCACACAGCTCTTCCACACACCACAGCCCTGTCTGACTGGGGAGGAGACCTAATATTTCTAGTAACGCATGTCTCTTTCTAGGGGTGCACCAATACCGTTTTTTTGGTATAGAGTACGAGAATATTTTTTTTGGTACTCGCTGATACCAAATACCAATATCGGAAGTCCCTTGAAGGAAGCCGACCGCCGTGTCTTGACGCACTGCTCGGCTTCTGGATTAGCCAGGAAGCCGTCTCCATGCTCCCTCGGCACCAGGTGACGAGAAAGCATGGAGCCTGCATTCTGGCCGATTGGGAAGCTGGGTGGCCGGTAATGACTAGCCACCTTGCTTCCGGATTGGCAAATCAGGAAGCCGGACAGCGAGTCATTATACGCTGCCCGGCTTCTTGATTGGCCGGGAAGCCGGCTCCATGCTTCCTTGACACCAAGTGACAAGGGCGCATGGAGCTGGTTTCCCGGCCAATCAGGAAGCCGGGGGTAGAGTCAATACCCATCCCCGGCTTCCTGATTGGCCAGGAAGCCAGCTCCATGCTCCCTGGTGACGGAAGTGGGGTATCGGTGCATCCTTATCTCTTCCCCATGGCCATACTGTCAGTGGATAAAAAGAAGCAGCACACAGATGAGCTGAACACTCACTCTGCTTTCTCCTCCAATCAGTAGACTTCTTGCCCTGCTCCTCAGTCTGAGCTCTGCTGTACCATGTATTATAAGAAGCTGATACCAAATTTAGAAACTTGCACTGCTTTTCATAGAAAAAAATGAATGTAGGGATGTGATAATGAATGCAGTGCTTCACTAAGTTGTTTCTTTTCTGGTTAAATTCCTTTTTTGAGATTTACAAAGATTTACAAGAATTGACAACATTTCAGAACTGCACCACAGTATAATACCAAGTAGAATAACATTACAATAATTCTAAAGTCCCAGCATATCCTCTCCTGTTATAACATCAGCATTGTAATAGGAATACATACGAGAGTTGTTTTTGATAATCAAATCTTACTTGAAAAAATCCCTTTTATGTAGTGAGTGCTGCCTTCTGTCTTCAGTACGTAGGGTTACAAACTTCTTGATCTATATTATTATTAGCAGTGGAATAAAATTCAATATAGAATTCCTTTTTTTATTTTTTGCTAATCGGGAAGCCAGGCGGTGAGTCATTCATTACACACCGCCCGGGTTCCTTAAAGGGACTTCCGGTATCACTTTCATCAAATTCCTGGATTCCCAGTGGGCTTTGTGTCTCTTTCTCTGCTGTCTGATGTGATGCAATCTTAATTTCTCAAGACTACATATCCCAGCATGCATTGCATCCAGCAAGCAATGATAACGTTATATTGTTCAGACGTTGCGTTGTAGTACAGAAGACGAGCGCTGAGCATTGTGACACAATGAAATTGTGTCAGTGCATTGAGGAAGTACATCCTATGGGCATCTTCAGTAAGTAGGTTTACAAACTTCTAGATTGATATGGTTATGGCATGGGATACAATTCAATATAGAAATACTTATTTTTTTTAGTTGCTGATCCTTTAAAAAAGACACTGTAACTGGGTATGAATGGTCGTTAAAGAATACATATGACCTTGGAATAGACACAGTTACTGTAGCTTAAAGGAGAACTATGAGGTGAGTGCTTTTCACTCACCTCATAGTTCTAGCCGACCTGTGACAATGAGACTGTCACAGGTCGGCTCAGTAGATCGGGAGGTGAGCGAACACATACCGGCGTTCGCTCACCCCTCGATCCTGTCACGGCTCTCTGCCGTGACAGGGGAGGGGCTGGATTCCCCACTCCCCGCTCCGATCCGCCAGCGCTGACTGGCGGAACGGACGGGGGGAGGGGGCGGGTACAGCTGGCTCTGCCTCTAGATACGCAGAGCCAGCTGTCACTCACGCAGCTGGCAGGATCCAGACATAATTGTCGGGCTCCGCTTCAACTGCAGCGTCTCAGTATACCGCGAGCAGTAGCTCGCGGTATACTGTGGTGTCTCAGTATAACTCGCGGTATACTGAGCTTAGGGTGACGGGAGGACGTTAGTTTGTGTCCTCCCGTTACCCTAAGGAGAACTATGGGGAAAACCCTTAACCCCATAGTTCTCCTTTAATGACGGTTGGGGTAAGTTGTGCCTTTTATATGTAATGCAGGTTGTACAGTATTGCTTACTCTTGTATGTGTGTGTTTTGTTTAGGTGTGGACCCAGCACTACAGAAAGATAATCGAAACCAAACCGCAACTGCATCACCATCTGGTCCTACACAGTCACAATCATCCTCTAAATACCATAGAGCCAGATCTGGAGGAGCTAGAGATGAACGCTATCGCTCAGGTAAGGAAGATGCTGTGGTATATGATTTGTTTCCCTCCATCTAACCATCAGTGACAAAGCCATCATGCATCAGTTATCCTGCAAACTGTGAAGACTAGGGACTTGTTTATAAAGCATTGAATGTGACTTTCACTTAACATTCACTGGTGATAAATCACTGACATTTAAAACACATACCCCTGGTAGATTCACCTGCAGTGAATGTAGGATTCACTACTTTATAACTATACCCCTAGATATTCACCATTACTAGGCATTGCTTTACACCCCCTTCCTGGCCAGGCCATTTTTCAGTATTCAGCGCTGCGGTACTTTGACATTTATTCCGTCATGCAACGCTGTACTGAAATGAATTTTGTACCATTTTTTGGGGACAGATAGAGCTTTCTTTTAGTGGTATTTAATCACCACTGGGGTTTTTATTATTTAAAAAAAAACAGTTTTCCTTATATTGTTATAAAATATTTATTATTACCCAATATTTTGGTAAAATATAAAAGACGGGGTCAAGACAGATAAATAGATACCAACATGTCAAGCTTTAAAACTGTGCGCGCCTGCGAAATCGCAAATACTACCTTACCAAAAATTGGCCATAGACGACACTTTAAAAGCTTTTACTGCTCACCAGTTTAGTGTTAACAATGAATGATGGCTCTAGAATTATTGCTCGCAATCTGATATTCGTGGTGATATGTAACATGTTGGTACAGTTGTTGCTCTCCAATGTAGGCACACCCGATGCATGTTTGCGTTTCGATGTGTGTGGGGGTGGGAAGTTTAAAAATGTTTTTCAGACGAAGTCCCCTCTTCTCATCTACACTCTCCCGTGGATATACCTCTTGGATCAATACATCGATCACAGTCGGACACCACACCACGAGTGCCCCGATCCTCCATACCGGCCGTCCATCTCCAGATCCTGGCATTCACACGTAAGTGCCACCACCTTCAGTCTTTCATCACTACTTTGTTAACTAGCCAGTGTTTTCTGTGCCCTTTCTTGGTTTTTTGAATATTTACAATCCACAGGTTCTCCTCCTGTTTTCCAGGGCTGCACACACACCTCTAAGCTAATTTGTTGCCCATCCGAGAGCGCTGTTTATATGTTTTTTCTGTTTAAAAATGTTTTATGTGTCTTTAATGTTTTTAACTTTTTTTTTTTTTACACTAAACTTTATTGCTAACACACTGGGGGCTAACAAGCCCCTTATGTGATAATACAGGTACAGTGTATAGAGACATCAGTGGTCACCTAATATCACCTATGGACCCCAAAGAAACTGATGAAGCAGAGATCCACCTGAACACTTGTATGTAACAGTCGTCGTTGGCTGTAAATAAATAATGTTCAAATTTCCAACTCACACGTGTGGGGGGGAGAGCTGTATACAGGTGAAACTCGAATAATTAGAATATCGTGCAAAGTTCATTTATTTCACTAATGCAACTTAAAAGGTGAAACTAATATATGAGATAGACTCATTACATGCAAAGCAAGATAATTCAAGCCGTGATTTGTCATCATTGTGATGATTATGGCTTACAGCTCATGAAAACCCCAAGAACCCCAAATCCACAACCTCAAAAAAGTAGATTATTACATGCAATCAATAAAACAAGGATTGTACAAAGAACAATATTGGACCTCTGAAAAGTACAAGCATGCATATGTACTCAGTACTTGGTTTGGGTCCCTTTTGCAGCACTTACTGCAATTACCTTTGCACGATATTCTAATTATTCGAGTTTCACCTGTATATACGAGGACCCGGATCCTAGAAGCTACCACCCAGCTGTTTAATTAACGGCTGTACGGCACCACATGTAAGCACTTGTACGCCACAATGCATTACATTTTTGTTCTTGGGTTTAGATATACTTCTTGTCCTCACCCTGGCCCAATTCTATCCCAGTGTACTAGGTAGCTGGACCACTCAATAGTATGGCAGTTATTATTCCTGCCTTCTGTAATGCCACCTACAAAGACACTGCTAAGAGTCAGTGATGGAATGTTGTCAGTATCTTAAATTTGAGGCATTTTCAAGAGGGTTCTTTACTTGCCTCCCATCAACACAAGCCTTTATGGTTGACTGCATCCAAAACAGCTTCTGCTTTCTGTGGAGGACCTCTGCTGCCTTTCATTGCAGACTGATTATTCTTGGACATAGGTATACATGTGACATTAACATTCACCAAGTTCTGTTTGTACATTATTGTTAAACATGAAATCAATATCAACATATTTTCAATACAGATATTCATACAGAGGCAGTCCAAGCTGCACTGGCAAAACACAAGGAACAGAAGATGGCACTGCCCATGCCAACCAAAAGGCGCTCAACGTTTGTACAGTCTCCAGCAGATGCATGTACACCTCCAGGTACGTCAATCTCATGTAATATATTCTGGACTTTTATTAGTTTACCACCGTTGCAGGTTTTGCTACATCTTAGTGCTACCTGTGATCCTGACACTGTTCACAATTCTTACAGAGGTTTCTGGGAGCAATCTGTCAATTGGACAGTTATGCCTTTTACCTACCTACTCACTAATGGTAGCCATACTGTCTTCTTAAAGAATCGCAACATGGATTAGCAAGGGTGGACAACCTTGGCACTCCAGCTGTTGTAGAACTTTAAGTCCTATTCCGGATTGCAAGACTGACCGCTACAGGTATGACTACCACTGGCAGAGGCATGATGGAATTTATAGTTTGACCACAGTCGGATTGCCAAGTGTGCCTGCCCCTGGATTAGGGCATTACACCCTCCAAACTGGACACTGGAGCCTAGACAATTTTTGATTGGTGGCTATCTTACTATGTTCTGTGTCATTGTTGGGGAGATTCACGTTCACTGCTTGTCTGTGGACCCCAGTCCTCGGGACTTATGGTGATAGCTTTCACATCACATTAACAGGAATAGAGACAAAATCTTCCAAAGGGGACGTGTTCTGGTGACAATATTCTGAGGGGATTTACCTTCGCTTTGGGTACATTACAGGGTACCCCTGTGTACATTAAGGGACATTGATAGCTTTTCTTGAACTGGAATTGGGGAGTTTTGAGCCACATATATCGCACCACAATGAATGTAGTTCTTATTTCAGACATGGCTGCTTTACCAAAGGATTCATGATCTAAACATGTTGTTGTCTGTTGAGCAAACACTTTTTTTGAATATTCTTCTGCAATAAAACCAATGTGTTATTTAGCCACAGCCTACACTATTGTTTAATTTGTATTTTGGCACAGATATTAATCTAGGTCTGTGTTCAAGTCTGAATCAATTCTAAAAATACAGCAGGCTGGGTAAATAAAAAGCCGGTCTATTGACATCTGCAATGCACATGATTATCCTAGGCGGTCAACCACAGAAAGAGCAGTTACAGGGTTCTCTATTGTGTATGAAAAAGCCCCTTGTATGCCATATCTTCTCACCATTCTAGTTGCCTGAGCAAACTTTAAGTATCTTTACACACTAGAAGAATGTTATTTCTTGTCGTTTTACTGGTTTAATAGGTAATTGACTATTTTAAATGAAATTTGCTTCAAGTTAAATAACTTTACGATGGACTCAGCCATCGCCTGTCTCAAAAACTGTCTGCTAATTTCAGGACAGCAAAGGCATCACAGCTAGTGACATTACGGTCTTGGAAGTAGTATGCAGCTTGTGAATCGGACAATGGCAGCTTCCAGCAGACAAATGTTTGGCATAATAAAATCTTCCCTGTTAAAAAATGAATGAATTAGCTACCTGCAGCCAAAGAATAATGAATTAGGCCTCCTTCACATCGACAGCAAGGGGACGGTAAAACCGCATGGTTGATGTGCAATTTTAACGCAACCCTGACGCACGCTGCAATGGAAGGACTGCAGCTGCGGCCACGGACCCCCTGAACATCGGGCAACTGCTCTACCACCCTCTGACAAACCATTGCTTTTCTGAGGGTAGTGCAGACTGCCTATGTGAATGAGGCCTTAGAGTCGGCAATGGCTCCTTACCCCATGCATCAGTTTTGTTTTTTTATTGCTTTGGACTGGTGCATTTTTGCACCTGTGATCAACCTCCACTGCTTAAATAAATTAACCTCCAAGTGTTCCTTTGTTTTTCCTAGAAATTCATCTTTTGCCATATAAGTTTTTTTTCCCAATACCTAAATGCTTATTCCTGATCCCATAGACACTTCATCAGCTTCTGAGGATGAAGGTTCGCTGAGACGCCAGGCTGTTCTGTCTGCAGTGCTTGCTCAAAGTTTACAAAACACGGAATCCTGGATTAACAAGTCTGTGCAGGGATCATCAACATCATCCTCAGCTTCATCAACATTGTCACATGGAGATGTGAAGAGTACCAGCAGCTCTCTTGCTGATATGCTGTCCAACATGCACATTGGTATGTATCAAAACTCCGTGGTGACACAACAAGAATTATGGAAGCATCCTAAGAGTATGGACATTGTCTGCTTTGTCTGTGAACTCTCAATACTATTTACTGCCTTGTTCTTCCCTGCCAGTTACCTGATCTCAGTGTTATTTTAATTATGGACTGTTTCTGATCAGAGAATTTGTATGAAAAAGTGTCAGAGACCCCTGCTGGGAGATGGGTGTCTGACACAACACTGCTTTCCCCTAACTGCTTTGAAGTCTTTGGATTTACTGTTCTATGGGAGTATATTCTGTGCTCATGTCTGCAGCTCTTCTTCATAATGCATGTTGTGTAAACCCTCATTATACATTTATGTGCAATATTGTGCTTCAGTAATAGATCAGCACTCCGGGGAATGCAGAAATATGTACTTAAATGTGTAGGGATTAAACAGGGACTCTTAAGTGTTTGGAACTATTGTGTGAAACACATTATAATATACATGGAGGAATTGTGCTGAGAGTTATTATGTCTTTATTTACTGTTGTTAAATGTAGTGGATATATGTGGATCAGAAAGCTACACGCAAGAGTCGGGGCTTAGTTTTCTTTTAAAGGAAATGTTTGGTGTGTTTGCACAATTTCTGTAGATGTTAGGTTCAGGACTAAAAGACAAAACATTCTTTTTCTTTTAAGTAAGTCTGGGAAAATTACCAACGTAACCTTGCAATGGGGCTATTCCCGCACTGCAAGGGTTAAGTGCTTATTTTGTCTGGGGGTATATATAGACAACTTGCCAGCAAAAGGATTGCTAAAAGAACAGTAAGAATACTCACCTTTTTTCACAGACCGCTTGCCAGATGAGCAAGCAATCACTCCCTTGCTGATGGAAAAACTACAGAATGTCAGTCACCAGTAAGGCCCCATTCACACTGAGCGACCTGAAAATCGCGCGATTTTCAGGTCGCTCAGTGTGAATGGGGCCTTAGGGAGCAATTCCTCACTTAGGCCCCATTCACACTGAGCGACCTGAAAATCGCGCGATTTTCAGGTCGCTCAGTGTGAATGGGGCCTTAGGGAGCAATTCCTCACTTAGGCCCCATTCACACTGAGCGACCTGAAAATCGCGCGATTTTCAGGTCGCTCAGTGTGAATGGGGCCTTAGGGAGCAATTCCTCACTTAGGCCCCATTCACACTGAGCGATTCGCAAATCGCGCGTTTGTCGCGTGATTTGCATTTTGCGTGATATGCTTGCATTGAGCAAGCTGGAAGCGCGGCAAAATCCGCTCCAAAAAGGGTCCTGCTGTAGCGACACACGACCCGCGACAGCAGGACCCTTTGCCCCATTGCAAAGCATTGAAGAGCGATATCGCGCGGTAAATAGCCGCAATATCGCGGGAATTACCGCGCGATAAATCGCTCAATGTGAACGGGGCCTTACACAGCCAGCAAGGAAGTTAACAGTGCAGACAGATGAGTATTTCTGCCCTGCATAGTGATTTTGTCACGGCCGAGTTGTTGCCTGTAACATGGGCTGTAGTTAGCTGAGCATCTTATATTGACCATTCCACAGAGTTTTTTTCAGTTCTTAAAACAACATGCTGTGCTAAAAGAAGATATACCACCCCTGTGATGGCAAAGGTTCAGCTACTGTTAATAAACAGATGATGCCTGGCCTATACTCTTGCATTCAGACTTGCCTTCTCTATGGGATGTATCATTTTAGGATTCCACACTGTCATTTATGTCATTGTGTTATTGAAAACAAAAGCAAAAAGTCTTAGGCCTCATTCACACTGGGCGTACATGTCCGTGCAGCGTGCACGCCCATAATCGTGCGTGTAGCAGCCTCTTCTTCCCTATGGGAGGACACGGCTGTGCGGTGTCATAGGGACACTCGAACTGCACAGGATCCATTCTGTCCACGTCGAAGTGAGGACACCCATACCCGTATGGATGACAGTGTACAGCCACGTCCTTTCACGGGGAAAAACAGGCTGCAGCGCGCAGTCACACGCAGCACCTGTCCCTCCCGGGATCGGCTGTTTACGGGTGTGCACGCCCTGTGTGATTGAGGCCTTATAGATTTACATTACCAATAAACTTGTATAAAAGTAATACATTTTTCTAATCACAACCTCAATACTGTTCTAATAGGGCACAATGTTCAAACCCACACTATCATTATAGATAAAAACAGTATTTGAACACCTTGCACCGGCCTGTCCACATGGTAAAAACTAATGGTGATCCCCTATTTATGACATCGTATCAGGGTGGGTAAAGCTTTGTTTTAGAGAGGAGGGCCTCCCTGACCAGAATTCTGAACCTAGGTAGACTCAACAACCTACATTTAAAGCCCAATCGCACCAGAACACTGTGCACTGCAACGTACGTATTCACATGCATTGAAGCACATTGAGGTGTGCTCAACAGCCCCAAATAGGCTGAAACATCAAATGCATCCCCTACAACAGTGGTTCTCAACCTTTCTAGGGCTGGGACCCCTTGGCAACATTTGCCAAGTTGTGGTGAACCCCAACCGTAAAATTTAGGGATGCACCAATACTAGTATCTGTGTGGGCTCTCAGGTGGCTAGTGGGACTCTCTGTTGGCGTCCAGTTGCTGGCTCTGTGGTGCCCAGTGCGGGCTCTGTGGTGATCAAGCACTCGCCTCCCCTCACTCCTGCCTGCTCCCCTCTCTCTAATCCTCTCCGGCTGCTGCAGCGCCATCTAGGAGAACTGACACTGCCACGCTAGGAGTAGGCTGAGGAGTCTCTTACCTAGAGCAGCACAAGGCACGTGGGGACCCCCTCAACTGTGGGTTGTGACCCACTTTTGGGTCGCGACCCACAGGTTGAGAACCACTGCCCTACAAGGTACGTTTCAGATGAGGTCCTCTCTGATATTAGGTTCCCAACACTAGGACACCTAGATCAATGACTGTATTAGGAACAAGCTTACCTGGTTTATCTGTCCGCTTTTTTGTCTGTGCTTTATTTTATCATGCTCATTAAATATTTCTGTATCAACTTGAAGTGACAATAACAGAGGCAGTGGAAAGTTTCCACCTGTTCTGGAATGTTTATTTTGTGGAGTAACAATTCAGATATGCTTTCTATGTATTATATATTATGGTTTCATTACAATTACTTGTAACAACAGGTACATGGCAATGAACAAAACGAACATAAGGCGTGTCCTTGTTACAATCAATTGTGTTTTATTTTAGGTGCTATGTTAAAACTGTTTTGAAATGAACATCTCTTACATATACTATAGCTGACAGTTTAATCCTTTTTTCTTCTTCTAAATGTTTTGTGTAGAAAACTTCACCCAAAATACCCAGGTGGTTTATGGTTTATGTTTTCCCTTTCATCGGCCGTATGCGTATTGATTTGTGGTTTTATTATTTGTTTGCAGAAAGTTCCTTGGCTCCTCCCGATGTCACAAGCACCACAAATACCACTACATCCTCCTCTTCTTCCTCATCCTTGTCCTCTGTACGCCCAGCAAATATTGACCTGCCTCCCGCTGGGCCTGTAAAAGGGATGCACAAAGGAGGGCGAAGGTCTAGTCTAATGGACACTGCAGATGGTAAGAGGTCTTCTGCTTTGTATACTATATTCTATCCAGTCTTTGTAATAGAGTTAAGTCTTGGACACACTATTAGATTCAAGTATCCTGCCTAGAAAGGACTAATTATAGTGGGAACTATGAAATCATATTGGGGCGAATGTCCAAAAACATAGGGCTGCTATGTAAAGCAGTTTACTTTCTGACAAGTAAATCTTCACTGCTGTATCTAGTCCTATCCTGTCCAAAGCCAAATTAGGGTACAGCATAACCAACCAGCAGCATTACAAGAGTGCATTAGATGATGAAAAAATTGTAGGGGCAGTCCAGATATCCAGTGCTCTGTCGAGGGTGTTCACACACACAAATGTATGTGTGGACAAGGGGTGAAGGTGGTGTGAAGCTTCCTGATAGTACATACCGCGGTGTCCGACACGTGTAATCATAGAACAAAAAAGGGAGAAAGGAAGCACCATGACCAGGGAAAGGAATTGTTGTGGACCAATCGATGAAGCCTGGTTGGTTATTGGAGTGGTCCGACTGACTTGACGGTGATGTGGAAGCGATCAGGTGCGGTCCTTCCCAGTTTGGGTGGTAGGGGGTCAGCTGGAACATTCATCAATCCCCTCCATGAAACCCTTCCCGCACCCTATTACCAAAACAAGCCTTTTTGAGACTTCCCCACCTCATCAACATCCCAAAACAATATTCTCCTCCATTCCCCTCCCCCACATATGTATGTTGATGCTCTTATGTGTTTTCATATGTTTGGATATACATATACATTCACGCATGTTATATGCTACGACATATACATGGATATGGACATGCCAATGCTCTTGTATGTTTTTATATATGTTTTCATATGTGTGGATACAACATGTACATCTACAGATGGTTTTCCCCGTTTCTCACTCTGCAAGAGGTTGGCACTTTAATGTCTTCCTTACACATATCTTCTCATTAACATCTAATTTGGCCACATTACCCCTTTATCCCTTAACATGCCTTCACGTTCCCTCACTCTGATTCCCAGACCATCCCACACCACATGACAATCACTTCCCTTTACACCGCCCTCGTCTTCGGCCCCGCCCACCGCCGTCTTGTTTAAAAACTTTTTCACGCTAGCTCAATCCCCCTGCTTACCCGGCTTGATAAAGAAGCGTTTAGCTTCGAAACACTTAGCCGCCTGCGCCCTCTCCTGCTGGCCTCCATTGACAAACCGCTCCGACACCGGGCTGGACCCGTGCCCGTGAGCGGCGGCGTCTCCACTTAACCCCTCCCTCGTCCCTCACGAGGAAGTGGGGAGCACAGCTGTTCTCCCCACTTCCTCTGCCCCACAGAGACAGGCGCCCTCCAATCTCCTGTCAGACAAGAGACACACACGCCGCCAGAGCCGATTGCTCCCTGCCCGGCGGCATGCGTTCTCTCATAACAAACACACCTCCACCCTCCAGCTCCCTCCTTGCCCTCTCATGGTCCAACAGCTGTGTGTCAGCCTTCACATCCATTTCCCCAGCCAAGCTTTTTCCATGCCAGCAGTAATGGTTGTTCCTATTTAGGAATAGGTTCCCCAGCTGCCATTAGCCCTTGGCACACATAAATAAGCACAGGACGACGGTTGTTCTCCTCAGCCATTACTACATCACGGCTTCATATGGACACCTCCTCCTTATAGACCGATAAACCTCGCACCAAGTCATCCTACTACACAGGACCTCTGGATTTCCACCATCACCTTCGCCGCTGACATTACATCTGCCCTTACCAAACGAGTCTCTACACTCCACACCTTGATTCTATTGTATGTGATTTCTCACTTCTCCATCGTTCTCCATTTGTGTTCCCGCTGACCCCCTACCACCCAAACCAGGAAGGACCGCACCTTATCGCTTCCACATCACTGTCAAGCCAGTCGGACCACTCCAATAACCAACCAGGCTTCATCGATTGGTCCACAACAATTTATTTCCCTGGTCGTGGCGCTTCCTTTCTCCCTTTTTTGTGCATTAGATGATGCCTTCTTTCAATTGACTGCTGCAGTGTCAGTATGCAGAATCTGGTTATTTCAGTGTCACAGTAGCATTAGTTTGTAGATAAGTATAACCATATAGGTTATGATGAGAATAAAGCAAGGCCAGGAAGGGAGAATAAAGCAATCATAAAGACCATACTCTAATCATTGCATACCACAGTAAAGTGTTCTTAGAACAGAAAGTATTCACGTCCCATTCCATCACATATGCTAAAAATAAAAGGATTATTGCTCATTGCAAGACATTTGGCAGAGTCATGCAGATCATTGCTTTATGCCCCTTTGGCCAGATGCACATCCAGACCCTCTGGTGTACAGTTCAAATATAGCATAATATTATAGAGCCATTTATTTCAAACTGCAGTGCCTTCTCACCATAACCTGTATGGCCATACTGACCCAAGCCTTACTCTATAGACGCCTTAGCTGTGTATTATGACCCGAAGCGATACTCCAACAGAAGATAAGGGACCAGTACATAAAAAGACTTACGTGTATTTTTGCAATTGGTGTATCAGCGACTTGATCTGTAAGGAAATTCAAGGAATTTTAGACAATCCGTAGATTCTTATTTTCACGCTTGTCTTGTTAGTACATTGTGAGAAAATACAAGGATAAAGGAAATGGTCGGTTGCTTGGAGCAATGCAGGCAGTTCTTTTGGACACTTGTATAAATGGTGCCCAGCAGTCTATCTGCACTGCATACATTTCATCTATGTTGTTAGCCCAGATATAACATTCCTACATTTTGTTATTGCAGGTGTTGCTGTCAGCAGTCGTGTGTCCACAAAAATCCAACAGTTACTTAATACGTTAAAGCGACCAAAAAGACCACCATTGAAAGAGTTTTTCGTGGATGATTTTGAAGAGATTGTTGAAGGTAACTTGAATCTCTGATATGGAATGCCTGAACATAGTATTTTGTTTTGTGCCATGAGTTAAAGCTTGAGATGTATTTTTTTCACAGTTCCCAGGCCAGACCCCAACCAACCAAAACCAGAAGGTCGTCAGATGACTCCGGTGAAGGGAGAGCCTCTAGGAGTGGTGTGTAATTGGCCTCCATCCATTGAAGCTGCCTTGCAACGGTGGGGCACAACGCAAGCTAAATGTTACTGTCTCTCAGCTCTGGATGCGACGGGGAAACCTGTCTACACACTAACGTATGGTAAGCAAAGATGAAAGGAAACAGTAATATATTTTAGTAATGATATATTATTTTCTTAAACCGTTTCTACGATTGTTAGATAGACACTTTGTTTTACAAATGAACATTTATAAGGGGCTGTACCTGGGCACTGTTGGACTTTATGATTGTGGGATCTGTATATAATGTGCCCAACTGCGGTGGTATAGCCTGGCCCGGAAGACTCATTTGTGAGTAAGCCCTGTGAGCTGAGCATTGGGAGTTACTTCTTTTATTAGAACGATTGGACACCATTACTATCCCCTTTTATGTGCTGGTTTTCACAGAAAGGGTTAAAATGCTGAGGAATTCAATGCTGCATCATTAGGTGGAGTGTCTCGCACATATGCACTCTTTTCCCACCATTCAGCGGGAGGTAGCACATTCCTGCTACTGTGCCCACATGGTTTCACTTGAATTAGACCTTGCTGCCACCTACAAGGACAATTAGTCTGGCCATTGATCCTCTCTTGCTTTTAACAGTCGGTTCGGAAGTACTTATGGTTTTACCTTGTATTCTGAGCAAAGCTGTCCCTGCCAAGTAGTTCAACATGTCGGATTCCAAACACAAGGGGAGCAATCTTATTGGATCCCTCCAGCTAACAGTTCCAGGGACACCTATAGTGCTCTCTCTTAAAAACCTGGCACTGACAGTCTCTACATTCCTCAGAGTCTTCCTTAACTCAGTTAGGGTGGCCCCCTCCTGAGCCGTATTCTGGGAGTTGTTTACTACAAAAGTACTAAAAGTCCAATTCCCGGAAGATCTACCATCACACATGAGACATAAAATAAACTTTTATCTCAGGAATTATTGTGTATGGTGTATCTTTTTTTAAATTTACCTTTTTAAATTTAGATCTGTACCAGCATTTTGCGGTCTTGTTCCAGAGATCTCTAGCCCTCCATTCTTTAAGACATTTGTACAGGGTGCCCCCTCTGCCTCCTGCATGATCACCCCTCTCTGTGGGATTTGAATGTGGTTCTTTCAGCACTTCAGAAATTGCCCTTTCAACATTTTAGGCATTTTACTCTTTCTACACTTACAAGATTGTTTTCTTTGCCGCCATCCTTGCTGTGAGGCATGTGTGCGAACTGGCAGCCTTGACTTAAAAAGAACCTTCTGTGGTCTTGCATAGAGACCAGGTATTTTTGAGGCCCAGAATCTGTTTCTTCTAGGGATGCACCGATACCGGTTTTTTGATATCGAGCACGAGTACCGATATTTTTTTTTTCGGGACTGTCCGATACCGGAAGTCCCTGATGACAAGAGAACATGGAGCCGGCTTCCCGGCCAATCAGGAAGCTGGGCAGTGTGTAATGACTCGCCACCTGGCTTCCTAATACCGGAAGTTTCGATATCGGGAGCATTTGGGCGAGTATGAGCACTTGCCCAAATACTCAATACCAATACTAGTATCGGTGCATCCCCTAGTTTTTCCTTAAGGTGATTTCAGCCTTTCACCTCAAGCAGAACATACTTCCCTCCCTCTCTCATACTCTAGTACATCTGAAGGAAATTTCCCGTCATTGTCTAGATGTAGTTCCTACTATACAAGTCTTACCTTGCAACCCTTTTATTTAGGACTCTCCTTTGTCATCCCAGATGGTCCCCACAAAGAAGAACCAGCTTATTGCTCCACCATTTCTTGGTGGCTCAGACCGATTATTGTTCAAACCTATGGTCCCAAAGATTAAGTTCAATCCTTTATTGTCAAAACACAATTTACAAGGTCTGTGAGTACCTCCTGGGCTTTTTGGCAGCAGACAACTGTTTCACAGATTTCCAAGGCTTCCATCTAATCTTCTGTTCACACATTCCCCAAGTTTCACCAGGTGGATGTTTAAGCATAATCAGATGCCAGATTTTGGTATAAAATCTTTCAGGCAGCATTTTGCGCTGAAGGCAGTGCCCAGTTTTTTTCTGTTTTATAGTAGCATTTTGTTTGCTGTGTTGCCAACCCCTCAGTTGGACTGCTTTTGTAACAATGATATGCCAAATGTCTCTGAATCCTATATCCCTCAAGGAGCAAGAAAGAAAATGGAGTTTTTGCGCTTCCTTAAAAAAGCACTTTACCCACCAATTTAATGTCCCCAAAATAGTTACTGTCAAGGTTGCCAGTGTGCCTATTTCAGCTCTCAACCAAACTTTTATGCCCTCAAATGGCTGGTGTCATAGCTGATCACATGTGCAGCACCATGGCCACTGCATTCTAAGTAGAGGCTAAGATGGCACCTTCCTTGGCTGTAATAGGATAAAAGGTTGTAGGTTCAGTTAGCAATAGAATTAATAGCAGAACTAAAGAGTTGGTATTGTCTGAAACAAGGGGATTTCTTTAGTTAGCATTATTCTGTGACAGGGCATTTTATCCAAGAGATATTTATGTGCTGTGTGACTTGTTTTTATTCCTTTTGTTCAATTGAACTAGTACATTAAATAATCCTCGATGGAGCCTTCACTGTTATTAATCAATAAATGGTGTGCTCTCTGATCGTTATCAGCAAACTTTAGCACATGGAGACAAAGCAGGACACTCCATAGTGTACTATGTAAAATCATATGAAGTTTGATATAAGAAAATATACTCACAAACTTAAATGATAAAAAAGCTTCCAAGGAGGTAAATCTCTCCTAATACAAATTACAGTGCTACCATCTTTCAGTTAAATCCCCAAACTCCCAAACTTAGTAGTTTTAAAACGGAGAGTGTGAGGTTGAATTGTTATTATAATTCACTACTTGGCCATCTCTTGACCCCCCCTTCAATCCCCCAAACCCCATGTGCTCAATATGGTCAAAGTAGTATTAAACTCTCAATTTTCTTAAAATGTTTGCCCAAGCACTTAAAGTAATCATGTTTCTGAACATCTGACAGCTGGCTCCAACTCTCTCAGCTTCACTTCCTTGAACTTCCTGTATGATCACAAGGGGCAGCAGAGTCTCCAACAACTGTTCATCTACTAGCTTGGAGACAGGAGTGGGGAGGAGGGAGTGCAGTGTCTTGTCATGCTGTGTATGTTTGCTTTTGTTTGCCGAGACACACACAGCTTACTAGCACACACAAGGGTGGCTCTATAGGACCCTAAAACAGGATATCGGGGCCAGTTCTCAGGGGACTAGCTGATTATGCAGGAAACTAAAACTTTTTAACGTCAAGGAGCAGCATCAATTGTAAGTAATTTAATCAGCATTAGAATTAGGTTAAAAACATTTTGACTTTGATTCATCTTTAATTGGAGTTTAATTCATTGAAGATTACATGGAGTTCCCATGCTATGTACCAACTTGAACTTACTTGAAAATTTTGGATAGAGTGAAGACGTGTTAAAATGTTTTTTTTCTTACTTTGTTGTCTTTGAACCCATTGGGGAGATTTTCCCCACATCTGGTTCTTTGGTGCCCTTACAAGATATATGTTGCAGTTGTCACTGGGACAGGAGAGCACAGATGGGAATAAAAACATTGTTTGAAGTTCTAACCCTTCCTCACTTTAGTGAAAATTGGAGAGATTTCTTCTCATTACCTGTGCAGAAAGTTCTCCAAACACACACACACACACACACACACACACACACACACACACACTACTGGTAGTAATAAAAAGCTGAGTGGCTGTAAGCATTTTTGCACTTGAACTGTAATTGTGACAATTCTTATGTTTCAGGCAAGCTGTGGACCAGAAGTGTGAGGTTGGCATACACTCTACTCAACAAACTGGGAACCAAAAATGAACAAGGGCTAAAACCAGGCGACAGGGTAATGTCACATTTTAGTTCAATAATATAGATGTGTGTTTTCATTGTTGTTTGTTTTCCTCATTCAGTCTTGATTTTACTTGCTTTGTGCTGATTCTCTAACTTGTGTTCTGACAAAAGCTACAGTTAAATTTTTCTTTATTGTTGATTCATGTCTATGAAGAGGTATAAGGTAAGAAAGCGCCGTGTCCCACTGGGAAGATTTACCTTCATTTCTGTACTGGAGACACTACAGGAAGTGCAATGAAAATCCTCTCTTAGGGCCTGTTCACATGAGTTTCAGGTCCGGATCAGGTGCGGAACTACAGACGCGGTGCTATGTGTTTTTGGTGCGTTCCGAGGGGCTGTCAGTATGTTAGCTGCAGTGCGTGTTTGACGCGTTTTTGACACGTTTTGCCTTTCCGGACTGTTTCCTGACCCCACAAAATGTGACATGCAGTATTTTTTCTGTCGTAACCTGGGCGCACGTGAGAACTGTAGCCCATAAAACACATAGGGATACATTGGGATGCATTTTTAGTGCAGGAGCGTACGGATCAGGTCAGCACAGAAAACGGACGTCGTGTGAACAGGCCCTTACCCCTTTGACTAAAAATCACAGCAGCATGCAGCTCTGCATGCTGATTTGAAATCCTCTTACATTTATTAGTTAAACAAACATGTTTTTCATTTGCTTACAAATAGAGTTAATCTACTTCCTGGTCCAGTTCTGGCACAAATTATGTATTGTGCCAAAGTGTTGCATCCTGGGAAGGTTACATCAGCAGACCATTGCTGGGAAATCTCTTCTGTAATCTCAGATCTCATGGAAAGGCATTTTCCTCCCTGAGATGATGTACATGGTCACATGTCCTAGAAATCCAGAAAGTAAATGGAGAGCTAGTAATCTGCCCTTAGTAAACATGGCCCAGAAGACTGGGAAATTAAATAGAAATAATGTATGCAAAGAATACAAAGCCGGCAATTATCTAGAAGTATGTGTTTGTAGATTGTCATTACTAAACATTTCTAAGGGTGTGTTTGTTAATTTTTTAAAGATTTGGGTAAAGTTCCGCTTTAAGCTGGCCACACTGCAGTTTATTGGCTGCAATCACTGTTCCCCAACAATTCAGCAGCTGAATAAAATCTAGCTTGTATTTAGTGGTTGTGTTGGACACGCCTCTGCTAAGCAGTTCGGCCTGGTTCACACCTGGGCGTTTTTCAGCGCTGATCGAAGCGCTGAAAAACGCTCAGCAAGGGAAATCCCATAATCTACTATGGGCATGGTTCCCACCTGGGCGTATTTCAGCCCTTGGAAACGTGCTGAAAAACACCCCACGCCCAAACAAATAGCACTTTGGGGCGTTTTTCAGCGCGTATCCATTGTTATTCCCGAGTGTGGCCCGGGGTTAACAAAGCGGTAACCCCGAGCCACACTCGGGAATACAGCGTAGGACTTACCTTGTCTGCGATCCTCGCTGTGTCCTCCAGCCGCTGCCGACTTCCGGGATCCGTCCCTTGCAAGCGGCCGCGTCGCAGGGGGGCGGAACCGGTGGGAAGTTTAAAAATTAAAAAAATTAAAAACCCCCCAAAAAAGAGAAAATAAAGGGAAAAAAATAAAATAAATCATACTGCCAGGGAGGTATAAAAACGCACGTTTCACTGGAAAAAAAAAAACGAGCAGAAAAAACGCGCCTACGGTACGCCCAGGTGTGAACCCAGCCGTAAGGTGCCCATACACTGCACGATTATCGTACAAGAATCGCAGGAAATCCCGCGATCGTATGATAGTGCAATGTATGGAAGGCGTGCAACCGTTTCTACTGTACGAGTATCTAGTATCCGTTTCTACTGTATTTTGAGCATGTTGGAAAACCAGCCGAGAATCGTACGATTTTCGGCTGGTTTTTAGCATGATCGAGAGATAGCTGCCGAACGGGCCCACTGCCCGTTTAGCATTGCAGTCATCGGAAACCCGCAGGGGGCGGGCTTGCGATGATCGCAAGTATGATCTGCCTGTCCAAGATGGGCAGATTGTACGTTTTTTTTAATTACTTTTCAACCCTCGCAAGACAGAAGTCTTGCAAGGGTTGTAAGGTGTATGGGCACCTTTAGAGAAGGGGTATAATCAGGGCTCAAATGAAAGGGACTGAGCTTAACTTCACTAACTGCCCATTAAATGTTCTATTCCTTACAAGTTCTGTATGCCAAAATGAAAATTCTTTCTGTATAACAATGACTGTCCCCAGGCAGTGTTTCACACGTTAGCTGTCTGTAATTTAGCCCCCTATAGTATGTTTAGTTTTTCTTGAGTGTTTACTGAACGGGCAGCTCAAGCAGAGCCGTGTCTTCTGACTTCATTCCTGATGGTTGAGAGTTCATGCACACAGGGACAGATCGAGAGGTATAGGCATACAGCGTAAAATACGCCTGTATTTGTGGAGCCTGGGAGCCTCTACTGCTGCATTTGTTTGTCTATAGGTATGTATGGACAGAAAATGCTCTACGCAGTTGTATGCTTGTAAACTCCCTCCGGCATTTACACATGGCTGTGCACAGGGGCAATTTCCCGAACGAGTAGCTTCTGTGTTCAAGAACTTAATTTGTGCATATGTAAATCCCGGTAATGGAGGATCTGCATATATACTCATGTACACCGTTTTCTGCCCTTATATTCCTATGGACAGAAAAATGCCGCTGGGGACCCTGTGTGCCGGAAATACAGGCATAATTTACACTGTATGCCTATAAGCCTGTATTTGCGCCCATGTGCATAAGCTGCTACATGTAGAAACTCCTCAAATGAATACTGCTGGTCTGTGGGGGGATAGTTCTCACTTGCCCTTTGGCTTTATTACCCAGAACAAGTATGCAGTTGAGTAAAGCTGGAGAAAAGTCACAAGTCCTTATCTGCATACTAGTTCACTTTCAATGACTCGGGGAACAGGAACAATTGACAGCCTTCCTACTAGCATTTTCAACCTCTATGTATCTCTCAGAACATGTTTTCTTTGAGAACAAAAGTAATCCTTCTGATAGATATACAGTTCATTTATTTTTAGGGATCTAGGTATCAGACTGAACGGCAGAAAGAGAGTTAACTGTGACATATGGATAGCCAGGAGATCTTTTCATTGTTACATGTTGGTATCGGCCGATCCTCTGTAGAGCTGGGATTCACCAAACAGAGCACAATGTATACCACTTTAACATGTTATATAATCTCTGTGTGCCATAGTAGTTGCTCTAGTGCTCCTTATCACTTCTGAGGGCTACCACTAAACATCTGACTGATGGATCAGACTGTTATTGGCTACCTTAGTGATTTTTTTTCCACCTTATTCGTAATATTCAGGAGTTTCAATAAAAATGTTTGTAATAGCTTTTGAAAGATCTTTTACAGAGCTTTAAATACAATCGCACTGGAATGGAAGTGGAATTGTCCTCATTTTTTGCTTGGCTTTTCTTTTATCTTTTGTAATTAGTCTGCCTCACTGTTTAAAGCTATGGCAACCAGAGCAACACAAACTGAGTTTATGATGTAAAAATACATTGGCAAAGGTTACCTCCAATAAAAAACCACATATCAAAATGATCAGTAGATCCACCTGAAGCTATAAGCGGATTTCAATTTTTCTGTCCTGATTAAGCTTAGCACCACCCCCTCCCTAGTTCAATCATCCCTATTGGTTATTTAATGTGATGGGCAATGTCATTCACCAACAGGGAGAGAGAGTGTAGATTTGCATGTAACTTCAGTTGCCTTTATCTCTGGATATAACGATAATCTTAACATGTGGTTTTCATTGAAGGCAGCCTGCTTAAGTGCAATTTTGTCATCATATACTCATCTTAAATTGCCTAGGGCTGTGACAGGTTTACTTAAATGTTTAGCTGTACAAATGCAGTCTTCTGAGAATATATATTTAATTTATAATCTCACTAATTTCCAGTTAGGAATGAAGAGAGCGTCTCATTGCTATGTTCCAATATGTCATGATATTAAAAATGATTTAAGTGATTACTATTCTCCAGCTGTGTGCCTAATTAGACTGAACGGTTCATCTACAGGCTTGTTTAATTATTGTTTAAGATGCATGTGATGAGCTTGTAGAAACAACAAAGTTTTCCAGCAGTATAATGGCAAACAGGTTTTACAGACATGATTTCACTAATAAGTGAATTGTATGTGCATGGCTTTTTGGATGTCTTTTTTTTCCCACTCTTAATGCCAGATGATTAGTTTATTACCATCTACATTCATTATTTTGATTAGTTTTTGTGTCTTGCTTTTATATACATGGTCATTCTGCTAACATTAAATCAGTAGTGCTGAACTAAATTTCGAAATCATGCTTTTATTATGAATCACTTCATGGACAACAGTGCACACTGCTAGACAAATACATTACTCTGCCTGCCATGTTTGGAGCTGCTTTGTTTCCTCCACCCTTGGAAAAGCATTGTGTCTGCCACTGACATTGCATCAACCACCTAAATGGCAGGATCGTGTCTTCCACCAATGTAGCAGCACTGTGTTCACATCATGTCTGCCACTGCTGCTAGCAGCTTTGTATCTGCCACTGGTGTAACAGCATCATGTTTGCCACCAGCATAGCAGCATTGCCCCTGCCACCTGCATAGCAGCATTGTGCTAGTTCACTGTGTGACAGCAGTATGGATCTCTTACCCATCTTTAACTTTCATATCACTGTACCAGCTGTGACACCATTGCACTGGCTGTAATTGTAGCATGACTTTGCTACTTTTTTCTTCACTACTGTGTGCTTATATTCTGACCAAACCATATTTTCCAACCTCCTGGTCTGCTGTAATTCATCATGAAACCCAATTGTATTGATTGCTTAAGGATGCATTCCACTTTGTCTTCCCCACTGCTAAAGAAAAGTAAAATCCCAAAACTGGCATGAGACAATCGAATAAAGATTGCAGATCATTTTTTTAATTCAACATTCTTCAAGCTTTCTTTACATTAGGCTTTCCTTTGCTTCTCTCTTACTATGTTTTCAGTGATAACTGTATTTTCTTTGTGTCTACCTTCTTATCCTATTACTGGCTGACCATGTGCATCCATGGGATGAGTATCTTCTTTTTCTAAAATATTTCTAGAGAGTGACTTGTATTACCCATTGTATACTTAAAGGGTCAGTCCACCCAGAAGTGGAATTCAGCTAAAGTTGAAGCATGGTGTGCTGAGTCACCCCTTAGCTTCTTTTATTTCTTGAGGTAAAAAAAATCTCCCTTCCATCATTCCAGGCACTGTTCCTGCACACTTTAGTTTATCTGGATCTCATGTTTTTTGATTTGTTCCCACTCCTTGTTGTATTCTGCCTGATAAAAAGGAAGTTGAAAATCCAGCATGGAGAGTTGGCCCGCTATGCAGATCTAGGACCTCAAGCATGGATTTTACCATTTACTAAAGAAGTATAGGACGCATTTAAGTGGTTTCATTCCTTCTACCAAAAACTGATAACAGTTTTGAGTGGGCTGACACTTTTAAAGCAATCTGGGTATATCATGTGCTTCATTTTGTTGTATTTTCTTAGGTTCTGCACACATGGGAGTTCTTAGGTCCCTATTTACTTCACAATGCGCCTGCGTTGCATAGGTCTTTTATAAAATGCAAACGTTGTTGTGAATCCTTTGGCAATGAAAAACACACTACAGCAGGTATATAGTGCAGAACCTTGAGGTGCACATACCTGTAGCTGCCTCTATACGCTGCTTTTATAAGCCAAATTATAGGTCATTCTGCCTTCTGCAACTTCCCACCCTCACACATTGCTGTTGGCCCATCACTATGATTAGTAGGAATGTGCAAGAGGCAGGAAAAGGTTCTGCACTATCTGGAATTGTGAAAGCTTTTCCTGTCAATATGGCTAGAGATTTCCTCGTAAAAGTAAGATATTAGAGCTTTCTGAAGGTGTGTGAACTTCTCTTTAACGCTCAGTGACCCCTTTCATAGCTAGGCGTATTGCATATGCGCGTCTGTCGCGCGGTTTTTTACCGCGATTCGCTGTAAAAAAGTTGCGCGACAAACGCACGTTTCCGAAGGCTACTTGGCTGTATCCCAATGGAAACGCTCAACAAAACGGCCCAAAGTAGTACATGTACTTTTTCAGGCGTGGGCCGTTTTGTAGCGCCAAGGAGGGAACGAGACCATTGAATACAATGGGATTTATATTTTTGAGCGTTTTGTAGAGCGTTCGTCGAGCGTAGAACGCGCTACAAAACGTTCAGGTGTGAACGAGGGCTAAGTTTTTTTTTTTCTGCAATTAGGAGAGTGATGTAACTGTAATCTGATGGGAAAAAACACTGGAAGAGTATAAATGCTCAGTAGTCGGTAACAATTTATTGAACATTTGGTGTGGTTAAAGATAACTGGTGTTGGTAATGGCATCGAATAGAGTTGTCAAAATGGACATGCTTTGGTTTACATTTGAGCTTTCTATACACCCCATTTCCTGCTTTAAGGTATAATTATTCCCTGGGATGGTGGGTGCCTGGTCATTTTGGGACACTTTGGGTTATAAAGCACTAAGTGCAATCCTGTGCTGTTGCATTGCGTTTGGTCTTGTCTTCAGTGTTTTTCTACAGCCATTTATTTAAAAGAACTAAGTACAAACAAGTCTCTATATAAGGTCTGCAGTTAGATTGCATAAAGCTTTGACTTTGAAATTTAAGTCAGCCTGTACATTACCATTTGTGTCCAGGAAATTAGAATGCAATGTATAGCTGTATCTTTCATTAGAAGAAGTAATGCTGGAATTTTAGTAACACTTTTGTATATGCATTTTAAAACCTACTTTGTCTGAATATTAATATTACACAATGCTTTTCTTTCAGGTTGCCCTGGTTTATCCCAATAATGATCCAGTCATGTTTATGGTAGCATTTTATGGCTGTCTCCTGGCAGAAGTTATCCCAGTGCCGATTGAGGTACCTCTTACAAGAAAGGTAACGATAAAATGTGGAGTTATGCTGGACAGGCTGTCAGGCCATCAGTCACTTGATGGCCATTACAAAGCAGCCATCTCCTGGCCATTTACGTTTTGCCAGTAATTGTACCTAAGATGTAATTCCAGCACAATAATGAATGGCATGAAAACAGAGGAAATTCATTCATTATTTATGTTCATGTAATTTTCCTGAATAATTGGCAATATAATCTAGTCTGAACCTTTTTATTACTATAAAGCTAAGTGCACCCAGAAATTATTACAAACATGCACAGTATTTTATGCACTAAAAAGCTAACAAGATGGTTTTAAAACAATATATATCTATTTATATGCTCTCATTTAAATTCCTTTGGTCCTATTAGAGGTTACAGAGTCAGGTGACTGACCATGTCAATTTAGATGATTTATTTGTTACCATAGACATACTGTTAGGGAATATCCAAAGCATTTCAGTGCTAACTTAGATACATAATTCATCTTGGGTGTTATATGCCAGCCCTCTAGCCCTGTTCAGGGGTGGATATGAACAGCTCCAGTGGTATCCTTCTAATCATAATATGTACAGGCCATTTAAGCTGCCCTCTGAAGCCTAGCAAGGTCTGATCCAGACTTACGCTGCTTTGTTCATCTATCCTGTGGGCTCACAATCTTCAGGAAGTTAAGTGGGGTAAGTTGAGCAGATGATGTCTCCAGTAGGAACAAGGTATTGGTTGCATATTGGATAAATCAATTTATTAACACATTTTCAGGTTTTGCGGCATAAGGGCACTGTCATGGCCTATATTAAAATAATTTTTTGACTGACTCAACATTTTATTGGTCACTTTCAATGGTTATTTACTATCTATGTGTTTATATGTGTTTATATATGCATTACATCAGTCCAACTGGTGTTTAACTTTGCTGAACATTGGTAGGCTGAAGCATCTTCTACATATCATATCTTCCACTATTTTGTTTTGACCATTATGATGGGTTTCACACTTGCTGCAGTTCTTCATTTACTTGACATTACAGAGAATGTAGAATCTGTGACACTAACGTCTGTGCCTTTGTTTTATACGCATACATAAAACTAACAAAGTACAGAAAGATGATTCAATTATCTGCTGCTGGAAATGTTTTTGCAATCTTCAGTCACCCTTTTTTCAACACAAAGAGGACATATACCTTTAACGATGCAAGTGCTGAGGGCATCGGCTCAGGAAGTTGGGAGTTACTGCAATAGGGGGTAGTGGCACTCGGCCATCACTTGGAAGGTGTGATCATTCTATGTGCTTGCCAATTTATTGCAGGCCTGGATTTGCCAAAATATTTTTAGGCATCTGATTATTTTTCATGGAAGACACTATATATTGCATCAAACCAGAGTTTCAAGTTACTATAATGTGCCAAAATAGGAAAAGTTTATTTGTCCTGTGATTAACGCTCACACTACTTTGTGACAAGACACCCACACATCCATTAGCATCACATTCGGTAGTGTTTATTTAGGTGTCGGATGTAGTTCACAAAATTGTCATCTCTCATCACCTTAAATGTGAGTTGAAGGGTATGTCCAGGCAAAACCTTTTATTTGTTTTTGATTAGCGCCAGGAAGGATCAGAACACTTATTTTATTTTTGCTGGGATTCTGGAATTTTTTAAAGAGATTTGCCTTTACTTACTGTCACAGTGACACCGGTTTCATCAGACAGAAAGTCTGCAACACTGACAGCAATAAAAAGATGAAGGGGGTTCTAGCCTTCCCCCGCTAAAAAAAAAAAGTCTGCCTCTTCTACTGTTCAAGATTTTCTCTCTCTTCCTGTTTAGTTGAAAATGTTGTCACCATGATAGTAAGTGGGGGTGGGGGGGGGGAATCTCTGTAACCGAGCCCTGAATAGAAGTAAAACCCCTCACAGGTTGTAATCCTTCCGTACTCTATCCAAAAAAACACCAACAATTTTTGTCTGAATATACACTTTCAGCTATTCTAGTTGGTGAGCTCTAGAACAGTATTGTCTAATCTTTCCAGATCATACATGTTTATTCGGTGATTTGTCCCATCTTTGTCTTCCAAAGACGCTTTGTCTACTCTTCAGAACATGAATTTTCAATTGCAATCATAACCTTGTCAAGTGACAATTAATGCACTTAGTGGTTGGTGACTTCTCTAGCTTACTTTAAGTATATTTTTATTTTTTACAAACTTCTTTTTTTTCTTTCTGGAGAGCTGACTTTTTAGTTAGTTTTTACAATGTTCCATCATCTTTTCTCTGCATATCCGGTTCATGGAATGTAATCACAGGAAATGATAGGCAAATAAACACCCCTGCAAACCAACCCTATTAATATCAATGCAATGTACTTCTAGGGGTGTAACATTTTCATCCTTCTTTTTTTCTTCATAAACAGGATGCTGGTGGGCATCAGATTGGATTCCTGCTGGGAAGCTGTGGTGTAAAGCTTGCTCTTACCACAGAAGTTTGCTTAAAAGGACTGCCAAAAACACAGAATGGAGAAATTGTGCAATTCAAGGGTACGCTGATGCATTTCTCTGCTTTTAGTTTACTCAACTCAGTAATATTCTTTACACCATAAGGCAGTTTGAAAGTAAAAATGGTAAAAGTCTACAAACATCCAGCAGTTTTGGAAGAGGAGAACCAATTTATTTGTGCATGTAGAAAAAGGAACATTGAAGACTATGTTATGACAATGACTACTGCATATTTTTAGCTTCAGCTAGAAGGGTATGAAAGATATATGTTTGCTTGTATTAGTGTAGACACAGAGCAGGAAGAGCATAGTCATCAAAGTATTAGTGACCACCCCTAATTTACAAAGAAAAGTGTAGATGTTGCCCACATAAATCGTTTCAAGTGAGGAAGAAAGATAAAACCTTTTTGATAAAGACCGCCATCCTAGTTCATGTTTGTGTGGCCTCTGTTTATACTGGCTATACTTTTCTCATGTTCGTAGTACAGCAGAACAGAGAAGGTTTGAAGTTTACTGTCGGAAACGTCTTTTAACCTATCTGTAAGTGATCTGACCAAGTAAAACAAATCATGGTTGCTCAGGGTCACTAAACATATGCAATTCAGCTTTGTACCATCTTGTTGAATACGCCTGATTTATTAGAGAATGCATAGCTGGGAGTATCGCTTTGTTTAGAGACTTAGGCTCCATTTGCCCATGTGCAGTTGCCAGTGGTAAACCTCACTTTACCACTTGGAAAATATTAACCTGTTGAAACACTGTTTGTTTCATTTCCCAGTTGTTGGCACACAATTTCAGACCCATAGAAATTAACATACCGTATATACTCGAGTATAAGCCGAGTTTTTCAGCCCATTTTTTGTGCTGAAAAGTGCCCCCCTCGGCTTATACTCGAGTCAGCGTCTCGAGCTGGTCAGGTTTGTTCTTACTTACCTCGCCGAGCGTCTTTTTTTGTGGTAAAATTAGGTACCTCGGCTTATATTCGGGACGGCTTATACTCGAGTATATACGGTATGAGGAATTTGTCTTTTTTATATAAAGAAATGAAAAATGCTGAAGGAAAAAAGAATGCATGTGTACAATGTACACAAATGCAGGTACTTTTTAATTTCCAGTATGTGAAGCGATATTTAGTATTACTAATGCATCTGTTATTACAAGAGCCTATATACACAAAAAAGAGACCTGGTAAGTGACTTAAAGTATAATTAAATCCTCCGTTTTTGTGCATATATCTACTGCTAGCGAGCAGTAGATCTATGCAAAACGTTTTTTTTTTTTTAAACACTTTAAAAGCGGTTTAAACTTACCTGTGCCTTCCCCACGCATTCCCATCCGAAGCAGCCGCAACGGATCTTGGGGCGGGTGCATGCGCAGGTCAGATTTTCGGCCGGGAGGCGAGGAGAGACACAAGGTAAGTATATGAACGGCGTGCACCCGCATGCAGACACCGCGGGACAGGAAGTGCCAGCAAGCAGTCAGCGCTTGATCGGAGACCCACAGCAGCGCTGGAGAGAAGGCTGAAAACGACAGGAAAGAAGAAGAAGGAGTTCGGATTAAGAGACATCATTTACGTTAAGTGCTTACATTAACATTGGGGGGAGGGAAAAAAACGTATCCTTTAATGTCACTTTAAGCTAACCACACACGTTACAATCCAATTGTACATTCTCCTTCAGATCTTCCAACAACTATGTAGTGCAAGGGCCTGTCTGATTGGATATAAATTGGTTGGAGAGATTAGGCAGATGCTCATATTACATAGTTTTGCTAGATCTAAAGTTGATTGTATATACAGATATATAGTGAGCCTTTAGGAACAGTAGGGGAAGGCATAGATACAGAAGACCTTAATTTATACTAAAAAGTATATGCCATTCAAGTAGAGTTTCGTCAGATTCTTAAAGGCGCTCATGTGCTTTTTTTTTTTCTAGGATGGCCAAAACTCAAATGGGTTGTGACGGACTCCAGATACCTGACCAAGGCACCAAAGGATTGGCAACCACACATCACAACAGCTGGCACAGAACCTGCCTACATTGAGGTACCAGGAGTGCTTTGGATGAAAGTCAAGCACTGGAAACCATATTCTTAATTTATTTTATTCATAGCATAGCCAACACTGTTAATCAGAGTAAATAACAGCTAGCAATCTTAATAGGAAAGAGAGTAGTATATAGAGCAGAGATAGGCAATTCATTTTCACGAGGGGCCACATGAGAGACTGGGATGGCTCTGAAGGGCTGAACCAGTTAACACATGGTACTGCACAATGCATCTACCACGTGTTACATTGTAGTAGGTGTGTTGCATTGCTATTCATTTGAATGGCATCCCATATGCACCTCCTGGCTGCAATGCGATCGACTGCGTCAGAACGTGCAGTACCACAATACTGTGCGTTGGGGTTTGGTTAAAAAAAGTAAGGCATGCAATGCGCCTGCCACACTATAACATACAGTAGATGCGTTGCACGGTACCGTGTGTTAGTTGCTGCTGTGCAGGAACCTCAAGCAGTATACGATCGGCTGGCTGGATCAACTGGCGCGACTTTAAACTACACACGAGCAGCTTGCTTCACAAAGCATGAGCTGGCTGCTGGATTGCTGTATATTAATAAAGGGGGCAGCAGCCACAGTTATTAATACACATGCCAACAGGCTCCCCCCTTCACATACCATTTTTATTTATTTTTGTAAAGGCCACAGTGGGAGCTGCAGGAGAGGCGAACAGAGGTGGATGATAATGCTGACAAAAGAGCAGGACCCCTGATGTAATTGGTTGCTAGGACTGCCTAGTGTTCATAGCAACCAGTGACTGCAGAGGAGGACCTCTGACATCATTGTATGCTAGGACATAAGTCTGAAGAAATGCGGTCAGGACACGAACCACTCACCGACCTGCGCTGGGCTATGACTTGCAGTGGATGCACTGGTCTTGCAGTGGATGCACTGCATCCACTGTCAGCCAGCCATATTGAAGTGCAGGTTGGTGGGTCGGACAGCCACAGACCAAGGGCTGGATACGGCTCATGGGCCGTAAAATTCCCTGCTCTGATCTAGAGCATGGAAATCCATAAAGCAAGCCAAATTATAAAGGTATTATTGAACACTTCAGTGCATGGATGTATTGCCTCCTCTAAAATACCCTTTTAAAAGAAAGAGATTGGGAAAGGATTTTTGTTAGGTAATAGGGTTTTTAGTTAAACTGTCTTTGGAAAGAGTCAAGCTAGCCTTGCACGGCTCTATTTTTTACACTCAACCCGCGGGCTGAACAAAAAATATAGAGCAGATTCCTCCATCAACGCTACGAGCGTGTTGATCGAGGAATTCCTGCTGTTTCTTTTGTATTGTGCCGGCGGCTACTGCCGGAATGCCTGAACTCTGTTCATGTGAAGATTTTCCAACCGACTCCTTCAATCAGCTAATCGAGGGATGTCGGCTGAAAGGGTGCTGACATTGGCACCCGCCGTGCAAATTCCGGCTGGTTCCTCAAGAACTGGCCGAAATTCAGGCAGTGTATGACCACTTTAACTCATGAGAGCTCTATGGCAGAATAAAAAAATGAGAGGGAAGTAAACACACAGCACGAGTGAGTCCTTTTTAGTATTTATGATGATGTGGGCTAATTGATAAATGTATTGTTTTGCAGTACAAGACCAGTAAGGAAGGCAGTGTTATGGGGGTCACTGTTTCTCGTATAGCGATGCTTTCTCACTGTCAAGCTCTTTCGCAGGCCTGTAACTATACAGAAGGTAGGTAATTGTATGAGAATTGTGATTTATCCAAGTGCATATATCATTATAGGCTGTACTTACCTGCTGTATGACTCTCTGAATACAGTAAACTCCTCTGGCTGGAGGCTAGATTCTGCGGTCAGCAGCAGAATGTAAACAATGGGGAGATATAGCCAGCCTGCTATTGGCTATTTTAAATTTCAATAGCCATTAGCAGGCTGGCTATTGTGCCTACCCACTGAGCATAGGAGCGGACCTGAGGGAGTACTTTTTCTCTCAGGTCCGCTCCACTGCTCCGTGGGTGGGGTTTCAATAGCCAGCCTGCTATTAAAATTTGAAATGTGCAAATTGTAATAGCCAGGCTGGCTATTGAAACCCCGCCCACCAAGCAGAGGAGCGGCTCTGAGAGAAGAGCCACTCCTCCACTTGGTTGGTGGGATTTCAATCTGCTATTGGCTATTTCTAATTGCAATAGCAAGCTGGCTATTCCACCCACCCACTGAGCAGAGGAGAGGAACTGGGAGAGAACTTTCTCTCTCAGCTCCGCTCCTCTGCTCAGTGGGCGGGGTTTCATTAGCCATTGTGCTATTGCAATTTGAAATAGCCAATAACAATGTGGCTATTGCTCCCGGCTGCTTACATCCACCTGTCGGCTGCGGAAGCTAGCTAGCGGGTGAATGGGGCTGTGAGGGGAAGCCGAGCACTTCGGGGGATGGTTGCTTGAGAGTTACTATTAACTCTCAAGCAAACAGAAACTACAGTTATCCGGCACCTACTGATCCCCCATGGGTGCGGGGTAACTGGGAGTTTACTGAACAATTAACAGGTTTGGACCTTTTAGTTCTATTTTCATAAAAGTATGGGGAGTGAAAAGATGAGGTCTTGTCCATATGAGATTAATAGTCATATTTCAACTTCTTCTTTATTTGATAGGAATCTGTTCATATGTGCAAGCAGTTACATGTGTTTATAATGCATCTGACTGCATGCATCTTGGGATTTGCCATGTATTCCTGTGGGAACCCATAACATGTTAATGCACAGAAATACCACATGTCCTATTTTTGATGAATTCCTTTTAGCAAAAATTGTCCTGCACCAAGGACTTCAAAACGTTTTCATATAAAAATAGCTCTTTTATTTACACATTAAAATCTGGAAAAAATGGTGACATTTCATGCCAGTGTTTGAGGCCAACCACAACTAACCTGCTCAGAAATGACATAATATGTACAAATGAGACAAATGCAGAAAGTAACAGTTTTTTGTTTTTTTCCCCCCTTTCAGGTGAAATTATGGTGAATGTGCTGGATTTCAAGAGAGATGCTGGTCTATGGCATGGCATACTAACGGTATGTAGTAGGGGTAAAATGTTACCACAGATGTACAGCGACCGAGTTGTATGACAAGGCAGTGCAAAGAGTAGTTATAATATGCAAAGTGCTCTAACCTATACTATATGGCAATGAGACATGATCTCTTAGCTTATGTGGCTATAACAAACTGCAGCATGGTTCCTGTGGGATACTGCACTTTATGCCCCTTTCACACGGGCTGTGCATGGATCCCCTCCTGATCAGAGCAGTACAGAGGTGATGTTATCTTGCAATGCAGGAAAAAACTGAAATGACTGGGCCCCATGTTGGTCTATAGGGAATCGGATGTAAACTGACTAGTGTTCGCTTACATCACATTACCCCCGATCTGGCACGATCAGGTCCAGCGAAACGTATTCTGCACCTGGCTACGGTCAGGGGTAACCGGGTGTAAACGGATGCTTGTCCATTTACACACGCCTGCCCATAGACTAACATTGGGTATCTGATCGAGTCTGCTTGAAAAACTGATAGGTGGACCCACCCGTGCGAAAAGGGGCCTTTCACATTACAGTTGCGCTTTGCTTTACTGTAGCAAAGCCAGATACTGTGTGATTTAATTTCCCTCCTTTCCATGATTTTCAATACTACAGCAACTGGATTGCACTACTGGAATGATAAGATTGTAATGTATCTCATTTTTTCCCCAGAATGTAGTGAACAAGATGCACACAATCAGTGTTCCATACTCTGTGATGAAAGCCTGTCCTTTATCTTGGGTGCAGCGAGTCCATGCACATAAAGGTAACCTGCTATAGACACAAAGGTGTATGCATACAACTTACTACTACTTGGCACAGGAAAAGCATTCATTTCTATACACAACCGTACTGATGTGCACACCTGTGTGAAGGTGGCCTTAGGGCTAATACACACAGGCAGTTTTTAGTCTCTGAGATTCTACTCATTATCCAGAAATCATGTCCTTGTACTGTTGCAGTTATTGACAGATAAGTCTCATGATAGTTATTTCGCACAGACTAGAAAATGAAAAACTGTCTCATGAATGGACAGATCAATGTGTTTAAATCAATAGGGAAGATCAATCATTCAAATTTTAGTATATGCAATTAAAGAGTGAAATTTTGCGACGGATATCTACCACTGAGCCAGGTGAGGAAAAATCCCATATATGCTATGTCACATAAGAAATCAATGTCATGCAAACAGAGATTGCCCAAAGGACATTTTAATCCCACAATCACATGCTGTGGCTGAGCTGTAGCTGTCTTTGTCTTGCAAATGTATGTGCAAGTGTGTAGCAGGATAACTTCAACATAAAGGTTGCGTGTAGAGGGAAAGTGGACAGCATATGGCATATATTTCAGACAGTGTTTTTAACCGTTTTCATGGACAAAACATTTGTCAGCTATGTGATTAGAGCTTTACTATCTTAAAGAGGATTCTGCCAGCTCTAATAGAATTCTCCAGTTTCTTTATCACAAGTGATTTCATTTTAGTTCACTGACTGTCAGACTCAATGACTGCTTAATTGATGTGTGGCTGATATGCTGGCATTTTATAGTTTTCATTTAGCTAGAAGAAAGCATTGAAGCAAACACATTACTTACTAAGACAGCCCACTGATATAGCCATGAATAAGTCTTTGTCGTTTCTTGTATTCCAGCCAGGGTTGCCGTAGTGAAATGTCGGGACCTGCACTGGGCAATGATCGCACATCGAGAACAGAAGGATATCAGTTTGGCCTCACTCCGCATGCTTATTGTGACAGATGGTGCTAATCCGTGTATGTGTCATGGCATTTATGTACTATATTAATGATAACCGTGCATTCTTGAAGGACAACAGCAGCATTCTGCCTCGTCTGACCAGTCTTTGGGATTTTGCAGTAGCTGCTAGAAAGCTGCTGACCTTTTTCCAGTCAGTAATTCATTATCAGAACTAGAAATGTTCATGGAAAATATGTCTCAGACTGATTGGGCTTTTTACCCTTAAGATCAGATGCGTGATAATACAAAGTGTTCTTTTTAGTAACTGTCTGTGCATAGAATTGGGCATTCTCATTAGTTGAGCATGCTTGTCTACTACTCGGCAGATAATCCTAGCTGCCGGCAATCTTTACCATAGACATAGTAATCATCTAGTGTCTATGGGCTACCTGAAAGCAAACCTGTGGTCATTCCAGCCACAGGCAACTGTTGGTAACACCATTTACCTGCATGTAGGCCTAGGTTCCCTACAAAAAAAAAAATCTTAATATCCAGGGTGTGGTGTTAGGCCTAGTTCACATTTGGTGTCGGATACCCTGATTTGTATATGGGGCATTGCTATGTGTTTGTGATGCACATTTTTTTTATATATAAGCCCCTAAAAAATGTATTCTTCCTTTTGAGCTTCACGGACACAAAGCTAGTCAGTCTTAGCTCGGCGTTCTAAGAATCTAGAACATAGGACACTATTTTGGTATGTGACAAGTTGTATTATTTTTCATCCGTTTTAATGATTTCCATTTTGGATTCCATCCAGAATTGATATGGACAAAATTGCAAATAATTTACCCATTATTCATATTTGTGTTGGTCAATTTACAGGGTCTGTCTCATCCTGTGATGCTTTCTTGAGTCTTTTTCAAAATTACGGGTTGAAGCCTGAAGCAATTTGCCCATGTGCCACCTCTCCAGAAGCCATGACAGTTGCCATTCGAAGGTGAGGTTGGAATTGGCTGGCTCAGCCTTTATATAAAAACGATTTTAAGTTGTTTATGTGGGGGGTTTTTTCCCCCTAAAATGCAGACAACTCCCTTTCCCATTTACTTTACTAAAATACATTAATATTCACATGCTAGATCCCTCTTGAATATGTTGTATAAAATTGATCTATAATTTGAATTGGCTTGAATGTGTGCAGTATTTACTTGGCATTGTGTTGTCTGAATCTGTACCCCTTATGGACTGGCCAGCCAGTGATTATGTAGATAGTACTTTTTCCCGACAGCTCTACAATTCTGGTTTAAATCTCACCAAGAGAACTCTATACATTGAATGTATTTGTTTGGGTTTCTCTATTGTCCGTTGAAGGTCACAGCTCTGAAGAATTCTGAGACATAAGGTTATGCTGCTGCCTCCAGGAGAAATGGACAATGAGCAAAAAAAATTACAATTTGCCAGTTTAAGGACATAAACCCTCCCAACTGCCAGTTTTGCTTAGTGTCCTCAGTGTCCTTCTAAGTCCTTGCTAGTGTCCTCAGTGTCCTTCTAAGTCCTTGCTAGTGTCCTCAGTGTCCTTCTCTTCTGGTTTATTTTGATTCTTCGTTGAAGATTCTACTACTAAGAGCTGTTAGTTGATTCATGCTGGATAAGCTAAATCCCGGAAGCTTCTCCAGTTGTCAGGAAGCAGGTTGTTTCTGGTCTCAGTACTTATACTTCATCCTGCAGTGGTCCTGTGTTCCTGTTTTCATAATTTAACGGTCAGGCCAGTATTACCTGGGGATTCCAGTTGTAATGTTGGGAACAGAGCCTTGGAGTCCTTCCTTTTTATTTACTTGGGCTGTGTGCTTTTAAACTCCTTTTTTTTGGCTAAATGCCTTTTATATGGAGTTTGACTGATTTTATTTAACTTTCCCGCCATCTTTTTAAGAGGCCGGGACATGGATTTGATGACACTTGTATTTTTCTGGTTTCCTCAGAGTTGTGCAGTATCTGTCAGCAGTGAAGGTGGACCGAGCCGTTTCGACTCTGCTATCTTTGTTTCTCATTTGCCCTAGGTGTAGCGAA
Source organism: Nanorana parkeri (assembly GCF_000935625.1). Lineage (NCBI taxonomy): Eukaryota > Metazoa > Chordata > Amphibia > Anura > Dicroglossidae > Nanorana > Nanorana parkeri. The sequence continues at coordinate 160,882 of NW_017307026.1, read as the reverse complement.
CAGAATGACAACAGAATTTGGCTATTCACTCTCTGCTGTTCGGCCCCTATGAAAATAGGGACGAACAGCGGAGACTGAACAGTTGAAGGTGCGCCTCAGCCGATCCAGATGTTGAATAGGCCGAGTCGAACGTGTGTTCACTTTGGTTCAGCCGAGCACGCTGAGGCTGTTCGGCTTAAACGAAGGGAGATGAAGCCGGCCTATGTACAGCTGAAAGCAGCCGTACAGGTGTTTTCTGCTGAAGTGAATAGCCGAAAGGGGTTCGGCTCCCTTCACTTCGGCAGCTTAGTGGATAACCACCTCAGCGGTCTATAATTAAGTAAAATAAACTAATATCATGCTTATGATGGCGTCAAGAGTCTGAAATTCTAACATTTCCTTGTCAATGTAGGCCAGGAGTACCTGGGGCTCCACTGCCAGGAAGAGCAATTTTGTCTATGAATGGGTTGAGCTATGGTGTCATTCGGGTGAATACAGAAGACAAGAATTCTGCTCTAACAGTCCAAGATGTTGGACATGTAATGCCAGGAGGTGAGTACATCAGTTTGTGGTATACTTGCCATCTATTTCCTTGACAAACCGGTATTCTGACCCAGATCACTTTCACTTTTGCTGTAGACACGATTTACACACAATGACTACCTAAATGTAGTAACATCTTACTTTCTGGTACAGCCAGTACTAAGCTGTGGAGGGGGAGTTGAAATATTCTTTTTGTTGTCTTTTCTTCTGATCTTATCTAATTCAATTATCTTAACAGCAGGATGATATTTATTTTTTCTACTGCTTTCTTGAAGTGAGATTTTGTTCCCTGTGACCTTAAAGTAAATATGTGCCCGGACCATACACACTAAAATGTTTACATATTCTAAAACCGGCAGTCTAAGACTTTAACTCGAGCCCTCATTTGACCTGTAATTATTGCATTGGGGAGAAATTTGCTTACAAAGTTCACAATAGAGGCACAAACATCTTCGTTTTTTTTTAACTATTACTTTCTATTGCACCAGAATTTTGGCAGCCCGTCAGCCTTCTAATGTAACATACAGCATGTGTTTCCACGCCGTTAGCAACTGACTGAAACAACTTTACAGTCTTTGATGTGATTTGTGAGGATCTTTCAGAATTACTTCACAGCGCAAGCATCTAGAGCCCTGATGCTTAACATGGCACTATCACTGACACCAATGCTGCGGGTTATTACTACTGTCACTGACACCAATGCTGCGGGTTATTACTACTGTCACTGACACCAATGCTGCGGGTTATTACTACTGTCACTGACACCAGTGCTGCGGGTTATTACTACTGTCACTGACACCAATGCTGCGGGTTATTACTACTGTCACTGACACCAATGCTGAGTGTTATTACTACTGTCACTGACACCAATGCTGCGGGTTATTACTACTGTCAATGACACCAATGCTGCGGGTTATTACTACTGTCACTGACACCAATGCTGCGGGTTATTACTTCTGTCACTGACACCAGTGCTGTGGGTTATTATTGCGGTCACTGTCAACAACAATGCTGGTGGTTATGATTATGACAGCAGAGCACCAAATTTATGCTATATAGGCAAGTAGGAACTTTTCTTTTTTTTTTATCCAAATATGGGGATGGGGTTAGGGGCATGCGAAGTGTACATTCTATAATTAGACATGCAGGTATGGCAACTGTGCTAGGCAAATGTTACATTTGATGTATTCTCTTTTTTTATGTAATATCTTCCTTTAAAAGTAAACATTGTGTGCTTTCTTTCAGGTGTAATGTGTATAGTCAAACCAGAAGGTGTGCCCCAGTTATGTAAAACTGATGAGATAGGCGAGATCTGTGTCAGTTATAGAGGAGGAGGTGTTTCTTACTATGGATTGGCAGGACTCACAAAGAACACGTTTGAGGTATGTTGATTTCAAAAGCAAATGCATGTAGACTATTACACAGCCTGAGGACTCCACACAACTTAGTTTTGGAGGGTTGGTTCACGCAAAGCTGTTATTTCAGGTTTTCATACTTGCTGGTTTGTTGAAACCCCAAACAGTTTGCTGGGAGTCTGGTAACAATATTTTTACAGATGCATTCCAAACACAAGAGAGTATTATACTTTGCTGTGGCTATGGGAGGGTCTTGCTCTCCATTTTGGCATTTCCTTTTGTTTTATATCCAGAAGAATAAAGCAGAAAACAAGGATAGATATAAAAACTGGTGCTGTAAAGGTGTACTGCTTTTATTCACATCCAATAGTATTGATTACATTTCAACAAAAACAAGATGTATTATAGATCACAGTCATCAGTACAATCGCTTTGCTTATTGCAGCCAGTCTCCACCCGACAAGGTAGTCTACAATCGGAGATCAGTAACACTCAAAGGGACAGCCATGGGTATGACGCCCAGAGGCATGATGGGATTTGTAATTTCAACACAGCCGGAGTGCCAAAGTTGCTTACCCCGTGCTAGTGCTTAGAGTCTTATTTCTCTGACACTTGCAAGCAATAATGAGGAACTCGATGCAACCTAAATCCCTTCATCCAGTTCAGTTGTACAGTATGCTGTACACAATAACATGGACACAAGTATTGTTATAAATAACATTGTTTATAGAAACTATATGACTCTCTTGGATTTTGTGTTTTTTTTATTCAGGTCTTACCATTTAGTGCCACTGGGAGCCCAGTCGGAGAGACTCCTTTCACAAGAACTGGATTACTGGGATTTGTAGGACCTGTAAGTAGAGGGATCATTAATGATTTGTAGTAAATAAATGAAGAAAAGTAGAAGTACATGCAAGCCTTCTGTTAGGAATTGTTGGCACAGCAGCATGCTTTAAATCAGTGATGTTTAGCTTTATGTTATGGCACCAAGTGTCGGCACGCTTTTATGGGGCCCCAGCTTGTTCTTATTTTCAGACAGTAAATAGAAATGGTAAACCGGCACAGAATAAGGCCCCATGCACATGGGAATTAAAGCAAGTTCTTTCAGGTTTGGAGCTCATTTCTAATTTCACCCGGATGCATGCAATGCTTTGCTATGGCTGATGCCATATGGCTATCCACAACTGGACGTTTAGCAGCATCTCGGTGCGTTCAGTCTAGCTGCGTTTATACAAACAAGAATTTTTTGCAATTTGCGAGTGCTTAGCTTGTTTTAATGCAGCTAAACACAGGAACATTGAAACACAGGAAACAGTGATCCGGGAATCCTAAAAGTTGCTTTTCTTCCAAGATAACTTCTCCTGTGCCTGTGTTTAGGCCTGTGTTCATGGGGCCTAAGTACCATGTAAATGAACTCAGGAGTGGCAAAATTGCTCCTGGTTGCCCTTATATACTTTTCATCAAGCTTGTTTTTAAGCCTCACTATATAAGCATGTTTTTTTGTGTGTTTTTTTTGGATCTCCTCACAAAAGTAGAATGGGGAGGATTCATAAAATCTGGAGCAGGCAGAATCTGGAGCAGTTGTCAATGTGTCCAACCAGCTTCTTTGTTTAATTTTCAAACAACTAAAGAGGGATCTGATTGGTTGTCATGGGCAACTACTACAGATTATATCTGCTCCAGTTTTGCTTAATCCCCTCCCCAATATATTTAGCTATTCAGGTATTCATGTGAAAACTCCAGGTCTGATTGCCAAGCTTTTTGCTGCATCGTCCAACACGCATATGTGAATGACGTGTTACATGACCGTAACTATTATTTGTAAAGTATCTCATATTAATGGAGCATTCAGTGCCCCTTTACTGGTTCTCTTCAGCTGATATAGTGGAGCTGCACTACATTAAATATCAACCTTTTGCATGAGTACCAGTCAGGGCACCTTTCATTTTTTGCTGGAGGAAGCAGGCTGTCAATGTTGCATACCATTGATGTTTTAAGGTCCACAACACAAAAGAAAGCAAATGCTTCTGTTTTGCATAACATGGTTGACTCATTACCCGTAAGTGAAAAGGGCCAAGAGGTGAGAGATGTAGCTCATGCCACCACTAGAGGGAGCAAACTGACAGCAGATTCTTATATTGCTCATAGAAGGAAAATGCACAAAATGTTACAACAATGTTTACTTACAAATGTTATTTTAGTTATTTCCATTACTCACCATAAAGCTCCACTAATATCAACAGCTGGACAGACTGATGTCATTCTCGGCTTTCTCATGTATGCAGACTAAACATAGGATAATGGTTAGTTCTGTGTTTTTATAGGGAAGCCTCGTGTTTGTGGTAGGAAAAATGGACGGGACTTTGATGGTGAGCGGACGGCGGCACAATGCGGACGATATTGTAGCAACTGCTTTGGCTGTGGAGTCATTTAAAACCTTGTACAGAGGAAGGTACGGATGTTTATCTTGTAGTTATTCAATCTAATCAAAACATAAAGTTTTAAAATGTATCTGTTCACCGCCCCCCCTACAACCCTGCTAGCAGCCAACCGGAATCCTGACCACTGATTGTTCTGCATTGAGTTTTCTTCCTGCTAAACAATACCCTTTTAAATAAAATCAACTGCAGCATGTGTAGCCTATATTATTGAACTAAACCTGGTGTGCACATTGGCTTTAACCCATTTTCTACAACAATAGCTCAAGTCTGTCCAAGTTTTTATTGGGAGTAGGCCTGTGTACATTAAAAAACATGGCAATGAACCAGGTTATTTTGCAAACTATAATAGAATGTTATAGGAAACCATTTTTCCATTACAGCAGACACCCTTTGTATGTCAAAAACTCACCTATTGCTTTACTTCCGTGCTCATTGCACTGTATGGAAGTTATTTTGCTGAGATTACATCTTGTTTATCTTTGTGTGCACACTATAGCAAATATTATGTGATCGTTAAACAAATGTAATGTGTTCATTCATAAAGCTCCCTGCAGCAGACAAAATGTTTCACATTATATAATGCACAGTGTTGCATGAACATTTGGGATCTGTATGACATGTTTAACCCCCTTCACGACCCATGACTGGATAATCCCGTCATGAATCCTCAAGGGGTTAAACAGACCCACCAGGACTCTGTTCATATTTGTAGAGCCGGCGGCCAGCTTTATAGTAGAAGCGATTCTGGCCACTCAGCTGTGGCCAGATCGCTGCTATGATCCGGTAAATTGACCGTCCCTTGCCCGACACCCCCACTGTGTCAGCTGCCCCTCCTATGGGCCCGGGATCAGCATCTCTGGTGTCGGCAGGAAACTGGGGAGGAGAGCGGTGAACGTCAGTTCACCAATCTCCTCCCCGTTCAATGGGTCCAGGAGCGACGCGTATTGCATCACTTCCGGTCCCTGAGCTTTCATTGCTGGGCTCCTGAAGCCCAGCAATAAGCTATTGAAGTGCGATCTGCACTTCAATAGCTTATTAAGAGTGTAAAGGTGATACTAGGGGTCTTTTGGACTCCCAGTATCACCTTAAAGAGCACCTGTCACCACCAATATGCTATCACATGGGGAGGCTTGTAAGCCCCCTAGGTGATAGCAATTAGTTAAAAAAAATATATATTAAATAAAATGTAAAAATTATTGTAAAAAATTATTTTAAATCCCTCATGAGCACACGCGTTGTCATGTAAAGAGGCACCGGGTGTGACTGCGTATGAAAACGACGATTGCGCTACACATGTTGGATATTGCCGCACACTCCAGAGTGAGAGCAATAATCCTGGGGACAATATTCATGCGTATCTCTGAACTGATAACCTGTGGGGGCTTTTACAGCCTTGTGTATGGACTTTTTGGGGTACTGAATTCTGTTGAAGTTTCACAGATGCACACAATTTTTAACCTGGGAATGTTGGGTATCTATTTACTCGTTGTAACCTCATGTTTTATCTTTTACCAAAAAAAATGGTTTTATATCGTGTTTTGGGCACTAAATGTAACTTTAGTAAATTTTTCACAGAATGTTTGGGTTTGATAATAAGTTGCACTAATGTCGTGCAACGTAAAAATTTGCAACTGGCACCATTGTATTCTATAGGGTCTTGGCTTTTAGAAAATATATCATGTTTGGGGGTTTTAAGTAACTTTCAGGCCTAAAATGTGGATTATAACATGGAAACAAAAAAAGGCCTTTGTCCTTAAGGGGTTAAGGGGCATGTCTGCTTGGTCAGGCATTGCTGTGCAGAGAGAGATACAGTGGCTGCTATGGCTGATCTTTTTCTGAAAATGATAGATGCCAATGACATCAGTCACTTACCAGAAACAAGCATGCAGCTAGTGAAGTTTATTTGTTTTATGTCAGTAACTGAAACATTATAGCCTTCGGATCAACATATTTGCCTTTCGATAGGACTTTGGGGAAATCTTCCCTCATGGCACCAGCTCTGGCTTTTCATTAGACCTTATTAACATTAAATGCTAACTGTTTTGTCCATGTTTCAGCAACGTTTGGGTCTTAGAAGATGAGCTTCCATGCTAGGGCGACATGGCTTATAGTGCAAACAGTCATGGGCCTCTGATGGCATCTACCAGTTACCTTGGTGTATTAGAGACTTTACTAAGGGTATTGAGTTCCTTGTTTGGATGTTTATTTCAGGATTGCCGTGTTCTCTGTCTCTGTGTTCTACGATGAAAGAGTTGTGGTGGTGGCAGAGCAGCGGCCTGATGCCTCAGAGGAGGATTCATTCCAGTGGATGAGTCGTGTCTTGCAAGTAAGTCGTTTTACTACATTTATCTCTATTTTACCTATTTTATTTATTTTTTTACCTTTTATTTGTTTTAGTATTTAAATAACTTATGTGAGTATTATGAAACATATTGAAGTGTTACTAGAATGGTTTTGGGTCCGTTATATTTCAGGATGTTGTTAACGTTGAAAGTTGTTTTTCTTATTAAACGTTTAGGTTTATGTTGATGTATATGATTATAAAGTTATTTCATTTGTCCAAGTAGCTGTTTTTGACAGTAACATTTGTGGTCAATTGCTAGGCTTTGCTTACACCGACAGTACTTGCTGTTCATCAAGTGTCCTGGAATTGGTTGCCTCTCGGGGCCTGTTTTTTTCTGGGCCTCTTTGGGGTTTGTGTAGGTTTTATATACACAAGCATCAAAAGGAAGCAATTGATACATTGCAGGTTGGTAAGGTATTTTTCCCCATTTTGTTGAATGTAAATATGAGGCCTTACAAGTATTAAGCCTGGGTATACACGTGTCTATTTTTTTTGTTTGAGCATTGATGGATTGATTTGTTTGCATTCAATTCTGGCTGATTGGCTGCTAGCTATAATCGGCTGAGAATTTTCCAACCGGCTCCTTTGAGCTGATCGAGAGATCCCAGGCGTAAGGGTGCCAATAGCGGCACCCACAGTGCGAACACGTACATACACAGCTTTAGCCAGGTTGCAAATCTGCTGATGCATTAGCATAGAGAACATTCTGGCCTCAACTTTATTACTTTGTCACTGGGAAAGCTCTTCAGGCTTTTAAGACTCATCATCAGAGCATTGCATTATATGTAGAGGAAATCAGGGCCATAGAAGCCCTAGTTTGAAAAGTGAACTTATTGTGGTACATTTAATACTGCACTCGACACCTATATTTAAAAATATTTTTATAAATATTATTTATTCATTGTTCTTGTTCTTTAGGCCATCGATAGTATCCACCAAGCGGGAGTGTACTGTCTTGCTCTAGTCCCTGCTAACACATTGCCAAAAACTCCACTTGGAGGAATCCACTTATCCCAAACTAAACAGCACTTTCTGGAAGGCACTTTGCACCCGTGTAACATCCTCATGTGTCCTCACACATGTGTAACTAATTTGCCAAAGCCACGGCAAAAACAGCCAGGTAAATATTATCTGTTATATTACCAACATTGCTTTTTTCATTTTAAAGTGAAGTGGGCATCTTTGCTTATAGTAGCCAGTCAGATTCCAGCCTACAGGGACCAGAAACTAGGCCAAGACTGAATGCAATGAAACAGACAAGCGTGCAAGTCAGTGAACTTCAGCACAGGCATAGCATTCTATCATTATTAAAGTAGACTTTGGATGAACATGCAAGATCCCCTTTTCTGGGAGCCCCCATCCCCCAAATAAAACATTACTTGAAAGCAGAGGGGCTCCCAAAAAAGCAGACCTTGGAATGTCATGATACTGAGGGATAACAGTGCAGCCTTACTTCCCAGTGATAGCTATGTGTCCTTGGGTTTTAGTGCATCCTCTGTCAAACAGGAAGCATTAGGGGTGCATGATTTGAAGCCCCGATCTTTTCGACCATGAGATGTAGAAGGAGGGCAAAACTATCAATTAACTAAACCTTTAGATTTCTATTGTGTAATTCTGAAAGCACCTTTGTTATTTGGAAGTTTTATGACTGCCTTGTATGTGCACCGAGCAGAGGCAGGAGATGAACCCCAGTGGAGACTTTTAGGGCCTTCACGTTAACTTTCCTTTGAGATAATTCTGCGCAAACTGCTATTCTGCTATATTAGGAGATAAGGTTGCAGCGCTTAAAGTGTGTCAGGGCAGAGTACAGAAACAATACCTGTTGATCTGCCAGAAATGCACTCGGCTTATAAGTCCTGTTTGAGGCTGACAACATACAGGATTCTTGTAGTCCAGAATAAACACTGGGAGGGCTATTTAAGACTACTTGATGTATCACAGGAAGTGTGCACAGGATGCAGGACAGTTCTGCATTTTCTGACATGATAAACGTATATTTTATTCTTTTTGCACTTATTGAACAGATGTAACAAAATGGTTTTATTTGAATATTTAACAGACCAGCAGTTATCAAATAACAGAAGGTCATAGTTAAGGTTTACATACACTTTAACTTTTCATATGTAAAGATTCTGATTATTATCAATACCCATTTGTGACGGTTTCTTTTAATATTGATGTTTGTTGATTCTTCATAATTGAGGCACGAATGTTGATTTCTCATTGTTCTCATGATTTAAAGAGGCACTAACCTGTTTTCTCCTCTTTTCTATGCCATGAAGGAGTTGGCCCAGCCTCTGTCATGGTTGGTAATCTGGTTGCTGGAAAAAGAATAGCTCAAGCATCAGGGAGGGACCTTGGCCAGATTGAAGAAAATGACATGGCAAAAAAGGTAACTAAATGTCTTGGGCAGGGGGGGAATAATTGGTCTTGTGGGGGTTTTTTTTTAAGATAAACATGTAAATGAGATCAGATTTTGAAATAAATAGTTATCAATATATGGCAATTTTCCCAAAAATCATGTTTCTATGTATTAGTAATTATATAGATGCTTGGGGGAGCCATATTTGCCCATTAAACCCCTTCGTGACCAGCGATGTCCATAGTACATCACTGGCAGTGGGCTCGTTTGAACTAAAGCCGCCAAGACTCTGTTTACATTTGTAGAGCCAGCGGCCGGCTTTACAATAGAAGCGATTCTGGCGACTCAGCTGTTGCCAGATTGCTTCTAAGGGCCAGCAAGCTGGCCATCCCCCCCGGCCTGACACCCTCCCCCATGTTTCCCGGGCTACGCTGCCCCTGCTGCAGGCCCAGGACCGGCATCTAATGTGTGGAGGGAAGCTGGGGAGGAGAGTGGTAAATGTCCGCTTGCCGATCTCCTCTCCGCTCTCTGGGAGCGATGCAGATTACAGATGCAGAAAAAAGGGCCTCGGTCATGAAGGGGTTAAACACGGGCACTGCTTCCTGCTTTGAAGTACTACACAATGGTGCTGCTATACTGCTCCTTCACACAATGCAATCTGTTGAGTTAATTCCCTGTGCGATTGATATCTTATTATGGCTGTTATGTCTTATTGCCTGTAGTGGCTCTGCCAATCTCTACAACTAATACAATAAAAACAATATGAAAGAGTCAGCATGTAAAGATGTGAAAGTTCCATAAACAAATAAGAAACTCTGCAGTAACAACTCAAATACAGTATTTTCTCAAATATATATGTTTTCCCTTTAAAGAACACTGCTTACACAGTTAAGCATCATTAGGTCCCTTCTATATCATAGCATCCCACTGCAATCTTTTTACAGAACTGAACACTGATCCCAACGTCCTTGCTTAGCTGTCAGCGTGCATTCTGCTCCTCGCTCATTTTCCTAATTCACAATGTAAGACTATGCTGCATGGAGATGGCCTGAAAGCTGGCTGGGAAAGAGAATTATGTGCTAAGAACACATGGTAGCTGGCAGACTGTTAACAAATCCTATTCTGCAATCCCTCTGTTTGTTTAGAACACCAAAAAGCTCTTAGCTCATCACATAGAACTGTATTCATAGTGCAGAGGCCAGTGATATTTTGGGGAGAGATAACCTGTGTGATATTGTATATTGACAGGGTCAGGCTAGAACAAATAGAAGCCTTACTGTTGGCTCTGTGTGCGTACTGCTTAGTTCTTTTGTTGCTCCATGTGCTCTGACAAGTGGTGGGTACCTGTATCATCAGATGTATAGATTTTAGCAATCTTGTCATGTGATTGGACAGGCCGCCCCTTGTCTGTACACCCAACAGACTGCCACCACTAATCAGGGTGGATGAGGCACCGAAATAACTAAGCGTGCACCAGCCAGGCATACCACTGGGGCTGCCATGCATTTAGGGAAGTCCCATAGGAGTGGCTTGTGGCAAGGCTTACTCTAGTTAAAGCATAATGAAACACATGAACCATAAAAAGAATATATTTCATGTCCTCAGATGTAGTGGCTACATTTTTTTCAGTCCAAGAACATTTGCAGCAAGTACAGAAAAAATGCAGCATCCTTGTCGCTTCTTGTGAGTGGAACTGGAAGCATAAAACAATTGTATCTTCCTTTTGTTAAGAAAGCCACTCCAGCCTGGGACAGGAAGTGTGTTACTCACAGGATAACCAGGTGAAAATAAAAAATAAAAAGCCTGATCGAAGCAAACCAATACAGCCACCTAATTTAAGGACTGGTACGCTGCATATATTACATGTATTATTTTGGGTTTTAGAAACCCTTCGGGTCAATACTTTTTCCCATTTTTTTTTTTGTAAAATTAGGTACCTCGGCTTATAATCGGGACGGTTTATACTCGAGTATATTCAAGAAAAACTCTAGGCAAAAGTGATCTTAACCCTTGCAGTGGGGCTACCCCCCGTACTGCAAGGGTTAAGTGCTTCTTTTTGTCTAGGTGCTCAAAAAAACAAAAAAGGTTATACTCCCCTGAGCCGACCGCCTGCTTCTCCGGTCACTGAAGCCTCTCTCCTCCTATACTGCCCCATTGGAATGTTCCTAAGCACCCTTACATCTATACACTGTGTATGGAACGTGATGATTTTTGGGACTTTAGACCACTGCAGCGCAGGGGGAGAGAGACTCCGGGGACCAGTCTAAGATCAAGCCAGCACCTAAGTTCAGGTGAGTATAATTTTTCTTCTTTTAACTGACACAAAAATGAGCAGTTAACCCTTGCAATTCAGGAGTAGCCCCACTGCAAAGGGTTAATAAAAATGCTGTTTTAAAGTCCAATTCGAGGCATTCCGCTAAATAAACCATCGGAACCCACATATGAGCTTTTTTACCTGCCAAATGCTTTGTATTTATTTCTGTTACTTCTATTGCTTTGGGATTTGCACAGCCTTGCACCACAGCAGAGCCAGATCGGTGCCCTGACATATCTCTATGGGAGTTAAGTGATACAACTAGGGCTCCTCCCCATTCCCAGGTGGGGAGTGGATAGTAGAGGAGAAGCAGCAGACTGATGAGCACATCTCTCTGTTGTCCTGCGTTCTCCACCTGTCAGCTTGTTCTCTGTCGGCACACAAGTACTGCAACACAACTAATTGGCCCCTTGTTCTGCTGCAAAGGGGATTGCAAGAACCTCATAGTGGTCAAATTCCGGTGTTTACACTGAACTGTTTAATAAATACATTTCATTTTTAATGAATGCATATCTCGTATCACAAATGATAAGATGATTTCTTTTTAAGTCCTTATAGGCATGACTAAACTAACTACAGAACTGTTTTATATGTTTATAGCTCCTAAAATATTGGCCAACCTGAGTTATATGTTTCCTACTTAGCACTTTGTTCACTTGTCTTCTAATATGTAACTCTGTCCTATCCACAGCATCTGTACCTGACTGAGATCCTTCAATGGAGAGCACAGACAACACCTGAGCACAATCTCTTCATACTGCTTAATGCCAAGGTACTCTGATGCCACTCTTTTACTCTTTTCTTTAATAGTAACCTCTGTTTAAAAGAAGAAACCTAAAGTGTTTGGATTTTGGAAATATCCTGCAGCTAGCCTGACAGTACTTCTACTAGTCAGCTAGCCTGACAGTACTTCTACTAGTCAGCTAGCCTGACAGTACTTCTACTAGTCAGCTAGCCTGACAGTTAATTTTATTCATGGAAACCTCTGCTGGGTATTCTGATATTTGTATTTCCTTTGCTATCAGGGAACAGCGATTTGTACGGCTTCCTGTCTGCAGTTACACAAGAGAGCAGAAAAGATAGCTGCCGCTTTGGTTGAAAAAGGACATCTCAATGTTGGGGATAATGTGGTGCTTCTGTATCCTCCTGGTAAGTGACGAGATTCTGCAATATTAGAAATATCTTACACTGAAATAGACTAGGTGTTTTTTTGTTGTATTGTTAAATAAGTATTTAGGTTGAAAAAAGACACATGTCTGCTAAGCTTATCCTTTCACAAGCTGCAGCAGCTTTGGCCTGAAGCCCGGTGTCTAAGGCTGGCCATACATTATGCAAATTTCACACAGTGGGTGCTGTGATCAGCACCCTTCCAGCCAGCATCCCTCAATCAGCTGATGGAAGGAGCCGGTTGGAAAATCTTCAAATGAACAAAGCCAGCAGCCAGTCAGCGGGTATTGTAACAGAGGACGGTGCCCACTGTCAGAATACAAAGAAAATAGCACGTGATTCATCCATCAATGCTCATAAGCAATGATGGAGGAATCTGTTCTATTTTTTTCATTCAGCCCAGCTTTACATGTGGTCCTTTGGTACTTGCCATGTGACTCTTAGGCTGGGTTGACACCTGAGCATATTTTTTCTGCTCGGTTTTCAGCTCTTTTTTTTTTCGTTCAGTGAAACGCGCGTTTCACTGGCGGTATGATTTTATTTTATTTTTTTTTCCTTATTTTCTCTATTTTTAAAAATGTATTTATTTTTTTTCACTTTCAAACTTCCTGCCGACGCAGCCGCTCGCAAGGGACGGAAGTCGGCAGCCGACGGAGGACACAGCGGGGATCGCGTACAAGATAAGACCTGTACGCTGTATTCCCGAGTGTGGCTCAGGGTTACCGCTTTGCTAACCCCGATCCACACTCGGGAATACCAATGGAAACGCGTGGCAAATACGCCCCCAAAGAAGCTCCTGTACTTCTTTGGGCATAGGGCGTTTTTCAGTGCGTTCCTACGCGCTGAAATACGCCCAGGTGGGAACCATGCCCATAGGCAATTTTTGGTTTTCACATGTTGAGCGTTTTACAGCGCGTAGGAACGCGCTGTAAAACGCCCAGATGTGAACCAGGCCTTAGAGCCCAGCAGTCAGCAGTGGGATTGTTGATTTTGTACAGGGGTTGTACTGGCAGTGATCTCTAGCAGTCTCATGTAACATGTTCCCAGTCTCTGTCTCTTACAGCATATGTCTAACTGCACCTGGCCTTGTTTCTGCCCATTCTCGCTAGTAGTTCTGCAGTCTCTTGCAGGTTTCTGTAGCATTACAGATACTGAATATTACTCTCAGCCCTTTGATGAGGTCAGGGGCCACAGTTAAGGCCTCGTGGTAGTTGACAGCCACTGATCTAGAGGAACTTGGTACAACGTTTTCTGGTAAACTGTCCAGTTTTGTCACACAGATAGTGAAATATTCTTTCCTGAGCTCATGAAGACATTTAGGTCAATTTCCTGTACCTGGCATTTAGAAATGACTATTGATGCCAAAGATGTAAAAGCGCCCTATGATGTGAAAATTCCATTTTTTGCCTTTGTATTCTACTTTCTGAATCAGCAGGTCTTCCTTTACTGTAAGGAATCCTTTCCTATACTGATAGTGAAATGGGGTTTCGGTATCTCGCCTCTAAGGCCGCCAGCTTTCTGGAAACGTTAGATGTCCTTTAACGTTCCAACCTATGGCTCATACTCAACTAATACTGCTACCAAACCACTTGCAACCTCCTAGTCCTTTTATTCCAATCCTCACCCCGCCTGCCCCCTCCACAACAAGTGCCATGAATTGATTGTGAAGTTGTTTGATATTGTTCTCTTCTACTGCTATTACTTCTGTAGGTGTGATTACATTTTTTCCTACTAAGGATTGATCTGTTTGTCTAACAAAAACCTTCAATAAAGATTCCATGCAAAAAAAAAAAAAAACCATGGTGTTTCCTCCCCGTGTAATTAGTTTTACCTCTACCTTAGAATAAACACTTAAAACATAACTTTAGTCAAAAATAAGGTAAAAGTGAAAAGCTTGTTATTCGGTATAATAACAAAACCAGCTTTTGCTGCAACACACTCACCTTCAATCCAAAGCTTTACCCTTCGCTGTCCCTAGTCTTATGGTCAGTATTATTTAACCCACTTCCTATGAGCCTCTGAAGGGTTCTGGACCCACCCTAACCTGTCACTGGACAGTGAAAGGAGAAGTAGCACAGTGATGAGCTCATCTCTCTGTCACTCTGCTTTCTCCTCCTATAAGCATGATTTTCAGCACATGAACTGATTGGCTCCATGTGCTGCTTATAATACATTACTTCTCCAATGTATACAGGTCCTAATTTTGTAACCTATTAATTTTTAAACATCCCATCCCTTTTCCTAATTTAGTTGTGTATCTTTTGATCTGTCTTCAAATCTCCTTTGTCCTTTTTACGGCTGAGTATTAGGGGTGATATATGCAGTAACAATATGCTCATATTATGTTTATCTCCCTTTTCTACACCTTGAAATTCTGTTTCCTTCCATAGCTTCCGCTTGGCCTTGAGCACTTCTCTTCTGTTGGCTAGTATTCCTAGCGGCTTCACTGTCTGCTTTCCAAACTGTGAGGACTAGCGTACATGATCTATTGAGATGTGTCTGTTCATTCTTATTGACGTGTATAGAGGAGTAATAACAAAGCACAAACCCATCTCAGACTGACCTTAACCGATCTGTTACTATGGCCTAGGTGTATATCCTTTCCAAAATGTATTGTCTTCTGCCCGTTTCTCGATGGCCTCCTGTAATATATCACTATCCTGCTGAGTTTGAATGATTTTGCCAATGTAACATTACTTTCTTTCCAATCCAACACTGATAAGAAGATCTGAAGATAGAAATGTTACAAATTTCTTATGCGTTGTTTTGCTGTTTCGGAATATTCATAAATACTTGTTCTATCTTTAATAGTATGTTGTTTTCCTACGTTTGTTGTCAAAAGAATTGTCTAAAAGTCATAACGCATGAGTTATTTGCACTGCTGGGTTTTCAAGCAGACAGTAATACCCCTGAGCCCATGCACGCAAGGATCTGAGTACAAGTTGAGTTGTAAATGACATCCACAGTGAATATTTGATTCAGCTTGAGGATATTTTCTTACTATTTCACTAACGCATCTTTTTTCTTTCCAGGAGTTGAGTTGATTGCAGCATTTTATGGGTGTTTATATGCTGGCTGCATTCCCGTAACAGTCCGGCCTCCACACGCTCAGAACCTCACTGCAACCTTACCTACAGTGCGAATGATTGTAGATGTAAGTTGATTCTGAAGGATGTGTATAACACATCACTATATATTTTCTACATTGTACTATTAGCAATGGTGGCAGTTATTTGTAGTGCAGTGGTGTAGTTGGCATATCTAGCAATCATTTGTTTCTAACTTTCTAAGTGCAGTCATGTGCTGTTGCATTGGGTTTGGTCTTGCCTTCAATGTTTTTCCTACAGCCATTTGTTTAAAAGGGTACAAACAAGTCTTTACATAAGGTCCGCAGTTAGATTACATTGCTAAATTTAAAGTGACAAACTCAGGAGTTAAATCTTAAAAATACATTCAAGTACCAACTGTACCTTATGTGTGTATCACTCGGCTGTAGATCCTCAGATCATCTCTGAATTGGTGCCGACACTGTCCTTCCTTCTGGAGGGTGACTACTTTTGTTCCCCATGGTCCCTGTGTGTGTTGTAAAGTACCCACCGCTCCAAGCTTGCTCCCGTGATTGACTACAATCTCAATACAAATGAGTAAACTATATGTAGGATAGTTTTTTGTTAATAGTTAAGGTACCTGATTGCATTTTTAAGATGTAACTCCTGAGTTTAGTATCACTTTAATTATCATGCACACTCTGGGTGGGAGCGGAATTGGCTGGTGAAGGGCAGGTAGCAGCAGCAGTAAGTACAATAGCAACTTTATACAGAGACTGAATTTAGCATATCCAGTCGACATGCAGGAGCTCAGTGATGCCATTCCCTGCATTTGTGCCAACATGTGCAAATAGGAGACATGCCTCGAAGGGATTAAAAAGATAAATACTGCTCAACACCCATGGGCGTGTGCAATAAACTTTGTGTCTCTTCACAGTGTATGTTTTGTAGTGTGGGGGTAAAATAAGCCCCTTTATAGGTGTTAGTTGCAGTAATAGCAAGCTCCAACATTAGTGTTAATGGCCTCAATAGTAACCTCCAGCATTGCTGGTCATTGGCAGGCTCTAATAATAAACCCCACTCCCCAGCATTGGGGGTCACTAGCAAGCGCACGCTGTAATAATAAAGCACCCTGGGTTAGCATTCATTTTTACTTGTATAATTTTTGTGATTTGAATTTTCATCCTTTGATTGCTTTAACACCTTGAAGTGGAATTACCAGTTCTTTGATTGTGTTTTAATCGAAATGTCTCATTTTGTATTAGGTTAGTAAAGCTTCCTGCATTCTCACTACACAAACTTTACTGAGATTACTAAAGTCCAAAGACGCGGCAGCAGCGGTGGATGTGAAAACATGGCCAATCATCATAGACACAGGTGACTATTTTCTGCTATTACACAGCAGACGTATACAGAAGTTACATAGGTTGTTAACCAGTTGTGAACCTAAGGTGTACAAAGTATGTGCTCATAAACTTTAATAATGTACCTTGAGCATACCTCAGGTATGTCCTGCTCCTCTTCCGCTCACCATGGCTGGGAAGCCACTAATAACCTTTTTCACAGCTGGGACTTATTCTGTAATCCAGAAGCAGCTGCCACCTCCTTTGTGTAAAATAAAACTTTTAAAGTGTTTGGAAGTTCCATTGAAAATGTATTTGAATTAAAATGTTTATATTTAATCCTTTATTAACCCTAATAAGCTCTTCTATTGTTTTTTGACCATTAATATTTCAACTTTCAACGTTTCATTTTTGTATGGGTTTTTTTTCCCCCATTTTAATTGTTCTTTTTTTTTTTTTTTAAAAAGAGTAA